>NC_052314.1:51220305-51520305 GCF_016432855.1 Salvelinus namaycush
AACACCTGGACAACCACTTATACCGCTGAGGTAAATGAAGAAATAGAGCGGTGACATGACCAGCGGTCACACACACACACACACACAGCACGCAAACACACGCATCCCACACACACACACACACACGCACACACGCACCCCACACACACACACGCACCCCACACACACACACGCACCCCACACACACACACCTCCTCCTTCGCTGTCCAATTCCGCTATTCACAGTCCAGCGCTCGCCCATTCTGTTTAATAAATATTTTACACATTCCCTAATCGGCCCAGATCAAATTAAAATGCTAAATTGTGATGAGTCGACAGGTATCAACACGCCAACCTTGCCTGTTTCTAATAGCACAAGTCACGAGATGCATCCCGTTCCCTACACAGTGCACTACTTTCGACTAGGGCCCATAGAGCTCAGGTCAAAAGTAGTGCACTATGTAGGGAATAAGTTCCCATTTGGATCTCAGACATAGACAATCTAACCCTAGCATGTGGATATCTGACTGTCTGTTTTCACGTCACTCCAAAATCATTTCGTTCTTTTCGTCACTGATCATTTAAATGACATCAATATCACCCCCCAAAAAAAGACCCCATTTATTTGGACTGGAACTAACAGACCCAGTTGAGGAACCAATTATATAAGTGACTTACGTAACGTTGACTAATTATGCAAGGACTATATTAAGGAATGCACAACACGGGAGGGTGGTGGACGCTTAATTGGAGGAGGACGGGCTCGTGGTAATGGCTGGGGCGGAATGGTATCAAATACATCAGACATGGTGTCAATGTGTTTGATGCCAGTCCATTCGCTCCGTTCCAGCCATTGTTATGCGCCGTCCTCCCCTCAGCAGCCTCCTGTGACGTACAACTGTTAAATTCAGTAAAACGCACACGCAGTACACGCCCGCGCAGGGCACGCCCTCTATTAATCAGATACTCAGTTTACTTGACCAAGTGCAATCTGGTTTATGCAAGTCCATCCTGGTTTTTCTCTGTGAGTCTACAGTGGCACAGTTCAATAGACTCAATGCCTATTCATCATTCAAGTTAAAAAGCTACTTTGACGAGTTGTCACTGACATCTGTTCCCCCAGACAGCGACGGATTTGTCTTCCCCTATTGGCTGTCCTGTCAACGTAACAGGAAGTGTGTAATTTGTGGCGATGCCATTGGCCCTGGTCTAATTCTATGAAGACGCATCCTTCCTTTGTCGCTTTGGAGTTTTGAGAGTTAACAGATGCTTCGACCACATTAGATTGCCCTTGATTATTTCACATCAAGGAAGGGGAGTTTTTAAACAGGGACATTATCTGTGCCACTATCTGGCACAGATCTAGAATCAGCTTACCTTAACCTTAGACGTTAGGTTTACACATACAAATCTGACCTCAGATCAGTATCTAGGTCAACTTCTTCTCCACTCCAGATCACCAGAAACAATCTAGGATCAGTTTACCTTTCCCAATTCTTAACCATTAGGCTCTCCTTACACAAATCTGACTTTTGTTTGTCTACACGGCCAACTTCCTCTCTCCACTCCAGATCACCTGGCATTTGTTGCCCTTTTGGAGCCTGGCAGGCTACGGATCTAGAAAATCAGCTTACCGTAACCGTTTGTGTAATCAAAAGCAAAACTGGTCTTGGATCGGCTCACCTGGCGTCCATTGTTGGAGCCCTTGTTGGAGCCGGGCAGGCTGCAGCGTCCCATGCTGCCGTTGGGCGTGGTCCCGCAGCTGCTGATGATCTGCAGCTGTTTCTCGGCGCGGTCGGCACGGTCCAGGAGCTCCTCGATGAACTGCTGCAGGCGCACCTTGGCGTTGGCCTCCCGCGCCGCCGTATCCTGGAGGAACTGGTCTATCTGGGTTACCTCCCTGGTGAAAATCGGGAGGAGAGGAGACGGATAGTTACTGGTGTGCATAAACACACATAGGTTACGTCCCAAAAAAGCACCGTATTTACTTCACACACACACAAAAATATAAAACACAACACGTAAAGTGTTGGTCCCATGTTTCATGAGCTGAAATAAAAGATCCTAGAAATGTTACATACGCACACAAAAAAAAACGTATTTCTCTCATGTTTTGAGCACAAAATTTGTTCATATCCCTGTTAGTGAGCATTTCTTCTTTGCCAAGATAATCCATCCACCTGACAGGTGTGGCATATCAAGAAGCTGATTAAACAGCATGATCATTACACAGGTGCAGCTTGTGCTGGGGACTAAATAACGACACTCTAAAATGGGCAGTTTTGTCACACAACACAATGCCACAGATGTCAAGTTGAGGGAGCGTGCAATTGGCATGCTGACTGCAGGAATGTCCACTAGAGTGGTTTCCAGAGAATTGAACGTCCATTTCTCTACCGTTGTTTCAGAGAATTTGGCGGTATGTCCAACCGGCCTCACAACTGCAGACCACGTGTAAACACGCCAGCCCAGGACCTCCACATCTGGCTTCTTCACCTTCGGGATCGTCTGAGACCTGCCACCCGGACAGCTGATGAAACTGAGGAGTATTTCTGTCTGTAATAAAGCTCTTTTGTGGGAAAAACATTCTGATTGGCTGGGCCTGGCTCCCCAGTGGGTGGGCCTAAGCCCAGTCATGTGAAATCCATAGTTTAGGGCCTAATGAGTTGATTTAAAAATCAACTGATTTCCTTATATGAACTGTAAGTCAGTAAAATCGTTGAAATTGTGACATGTTGCGTTTATATATATATATCTTTGTTCAGCATAGTACACTAAATTGGACCAGAGCCATATAGGCTCAGCAGTCATGGACTGGTCTATCTGGGCCACCTCCATGGTGGAGGCGAGAAGACACACAGAATGGTTTGAGTACACACACACACACACACACGGGGGAGTTGGTCTAACAGTGCAACCTCATTAAATGTAGATAGATATCTGCACACTGATGAATGGTCCTGCAGTTTACTGGGCAACACTAAGCAATATTAACTGCTATATTAACAGCAATAGTAACCTTTGCAGTTAAGTAATAATGCCAGAGAAGCCGGTATTAGGAGGATATATTGGTACGAAGTCGAGGGCCGGCAAACCATTCCAATATATCCTCCAACCACCGGCTTCGAGGGTGTTATCACTTTTATACAACTGGTTACCAACAGATTTAAATAAGAATTGATATATTTTCATGAATTTAATCATACTATTAAAAAATTAAAAAATCCCAACACAAATCTATGGTTGCTACCCAAGCCGGCTGGTCGTTCACTCTATCGGTTAGGTTGCCAGAGACGCGACCCAGTCATGAACTCGTGTTCTTTATCTATATCCGAGTCATTCGTTCTAATTTTCCGTTGCCATGCTGCCTGGCAACGTTCTTATCCCTTGGTTGCTAGCTAGCCAACTATGGCTAACACAGTCACGTCAAACAGCGCAGACAGAACAGCAGAGTAGCTGCACTTGCGTTTGTTTAAGCTGTTTTCTAGTGACGTTTATTTGTCGTGACATTTACAATGAGCTAATGATGAGCGATTTCGTCTGGCATAGAAAATGTGCTCTCGTCAGGACAATGTTCAGAGGAGCTAGCCAACTACACAGCAAACACAATCACTTCAAACTGAAGCTGGAAATACAGCAAACTACAGTAGCTCTATTGATATTTCTTTGTATATATATATATATCCAGAAATATTATGCCGATTCATGATTTCGACTGGCTGAGAAAAGAGGTCTCGTCCTGACACGTTAATCCTCAAATGGGACAGCGGAGATCAAATTTCAATATTGAAAAGGTCGGAGAGACAGCAAGGTTTATACAAATCTCTGCTGTTGCAAACCAAATGCTGGTCTAAAAAGAAAAAGCGACATGATGTCTAAATCATTTTTTTACAGTGGAGATCAAGTTTATAAATTGCCTGGTTGGGCTGATGAGAGTTGATTACGTCATAGCCGGAGGTAACTTGTGGAATAGACACCGGCTGGAATGCGGTTTTAACCAATTAGCAACCAGGATTAGACCCACCCGTTGCATAATTCATGAATTTATAAGCTACAGGTCATTGGATGCGAGTACACTACGTTTGCAACTAACTGGACGACCTAACTCCCTGGGAACATATGGGAAGAATGGGTGGTTCGGGGCATACAAAAACACACACCACTTCTAATGGGAGGACAGAAACCAGATGGTTAGGTGCACACATACCAAACCTGGGTCAAATACATAATGTAAAATACTGCACTTGATTTACAATGGACCCAATAGAACACACAGTACAGTGGAGCTGGACATGAAGATTTGGACATGAAGATCATCTTTAACACAGACATGCAAGACAATTGAATGTCACAGAATCTCCTGATGAGGTGCCACAGACATGTCTGGACTGTTAAATGCCATCGATATCACCCCCCCGGACCATTCAACAAGGTGACCCATGGGTAGAATCATTCACTCCCACAAGAGCGTTATATGGACACTGATGGATCTAAGTATAGGATCATATCAAGTACCGTAAGTGGAACCTTCTGGAAACACACACACATACCGGGGGGGTAATGTTGACCCTAAGGTACTGTACATAGCATATAGATTAGTGATATACTGTATCTGCTAGCACAAGGAATCCATCTCTTCAAAACACACACACTCCTACACAAAACACACAGGAACCGACTGATTAATGCTATCGCACTCGCTGTCCCAGTTTCATACATACATTAAGTTTTATTTCCACACAGATACTGTATCATAGCTGAATCTTTTTCATATTCGCTTCTCTTCTCTGACACCGTCTTTTTTTCTCTCCCCTCACTTCTCACCCTCGCTCCCTCTTCCACTGTTTTCTTTTATGCTCGTTTATGTGGACCTGCATTCTGCAAGACGTCACTGGGGCCAGGAGCGAAACAAGCCATTTTCCCTTCCCTTATCTCTGTGGTATGTGGGTGTGTGTGTGTGTGTGTGTGTGCGTGCGTATACCACGTCTCTGTCCTTTTAAACACCAGCAGCCGCTCCTGTCCAAACAAATCTCCTCAGAAAATCCAAACAAGACACACACACACACAAAGGTCCTACTAGCGCTGGCTTGTCGTTGGTTTTACGGGAGCAAAGGAACTACTGTCTGAAGGTTAACGTCGCACGCTCCAGTTATGAACGCTTCCCAAATGGCACTTTATTCCCATAATAGTGCACTACTTTTGACCAGGGCCCACAGAGCTGAATAGGGTGCCATTTGGTATGCAGATTTGCCTGCATTTCCACCGCTATCGACAGTGTTCCGTGAAACTGGTACAATGGACAATAATGTTCATGTAAAACGTTCTATAAAAAAGGTGTGACGACCCTCCCACTCTGTCTGCCGAATTCTCTCTTTGCGCTCGTTTTCCTTATTAGGATGTCGGTGGGCGGAGCCGGGAGGGTCGTCAGCGAAATGGGACACACCTGGGCTCGGGTGTATCCCGGGGATAAACACACCTTTCCCCCATACACCGAGGAGACTCTCCACACAGACACACTTGTCTTCTGGTTGTGGCAATTTGGGGCTTCGTGTTCATATGTTTTGGCACCTCTCAACACCCCTCATTATCACCATCTATGCATGCATCCACTCACACTACTGACTACACAATCCATTGTTACTTGTAAAGTTTACTTTATTTAATAAATATATGTTTGTTATTTCTCTCTCTCTCTGTGTCGTCTTCCTCTTTCTTACGAGCTAAGAGCCGGTTCGTAAAAAAGGGAAGAGGCTAGACTTGAGAAATGTTTGGCATCTGGCGAAATTAAGTGTCTGTCTTGGGGGCCAAAGACATTCCAAAATGAGATTATTCAGATTAGGATGAGAAGAAGTGTTTGATCAACATGAAAGATGTGGTTATCAAATGGGTGTGTAAATAAATAGAGGTGATAAAGCTGGATCAAATGAACGTTTCCACACACACAGCGCAGTAGTTTGAGATTTGACAATAGCATCATCCTTTTTTAATATTTATTTTACCTTTATTTAACTAGGCAAGTCAGTTAAAAGAACAAATTCTTATTTTCAATGACGGCCTAGGAACAGTGGGTTAACTGCCTCGTTCAGGGGCAGAACGACAGATTTTTACCTTGTCAGCATGATATGGGGTTAAAGCTCATCTCAGGGTTGTCGTATATTTCGATAAACCTCCAACCCTCTTTTCATCTCATTCATGCTGAGTAGGATAGAACAGCTAATGAGTGACTCTTCAACTAGCCCAGAGAGGATGAACATTTTCCCTGTTGCTAAAATGGCTCCAGTCACATTATGAGCTTCTCTCTCCCCCTCTTTATTTCCCTCCCTCCTTTTCCCTCTTCCTTTCCCTTTGAATCGACAGGCACGAATACAATCTCACACCTGCCATTTTGTATACCTATGGTTCGTGTAGGAGTGCATTTATGTTGTGTTCCAACAGCTTTCTGATGACTCATCTTCGCTCCCTGTGTGTGTGTGTGTGTGTGTGTGTGTGTGTGTGTGTGTGTATTCACACTGTCTGCTTCTGTTTTCAGTGTCACAGCTAAAGCGATCAGGAGTCAGGCCTGCCACCACAGTCACCGCTATTTTCCCTTACCTCCAGGCAGTGGGAGGACGTGTCAATAAGGGTACACGCACACTCACGCACACACAAAATAGGATTTCAGCAGCCACCCTCAAAACATCAAAGAGAGGTCAATTTCAACACATAACAGATACAGGAGTCGAAGTGGCTGGAGCAGACTTTCCTCTATATTATGGGATGTGACGGGCTTCATCAAAGGAAAAGAGAAAGTGCACTACTTTTAACAGGGCCCAGGGCAAAAGTAGTGTGCTATGAAGGGAATAGGGTGCCATTTGGGACACCACCAGAGAACAGAGGGTGACAGAGAGGTTGCTAAATATATACACCAATATATAATATATGGTGTAATGAATAATCTGGTTTACACTGAGAATTGAATCCCCTCTTAGAAAGTGCTGTAGGATTGTGGGTAGTCAGGGTAGTGAGTACCACAGTGTGTCACCAACCTGGAAAAACACACGCGTCCCAAATCCAACCCCATTCCGTATATAGTGTTCTACTTTTGTACTATTTAGAGAATAGGGTGCCATTTTGTCCCAGAGACACAGACTGGTAGTAGAGTTGGATGATACTGTTGAAGAATTGGTATTCATTATACATTTTTCCAAAGATGATAGGCTTTACATTTATTTTTGTTGGAATATATTGCATCGGTCTTTTTGAGTACCTTTTCTACTCACTTCATCTGGCTATTCAAATAGTTCTTTTTTTTAATACACTAGACCGATATGAAAAACATTTCTAAAAATGACAGTCATTTGAAGGAATAGAAAAATCTCCTTTGCTAGGGGGCAAAAGACACCGGTGCTGAATGGTTGCAGTGAATACTTGTCATGGTCTGTAGGTTGGAGGGACTTGAGGGGCTAGCACACACACATCCCATCCAGTCTAGAGCAGACCCACCTGGTTGAGTAGAGGGAAGGAGAGGAGCGTGACCACAGATTGGATTAGAAGTGTGTGTTTGACTGATTGCACCAGTGGATGCGTGTTCGACATGTACAGTAAGTGCACTACACAGCTGATTCGAATAATCAACTAATCATCAAGCTTTGATCGTTTGAATCAGCTGTGTAGGGTCTCGAGGACAGAGTTTGGGAAACGCTGATCTAATGTGTGTGCTCCTGCAACCCGGCCTCTGCAGCTATCCCACCAGATAGGTTCACAAAAGAGCAGCAAAGCATTCATCCATGACAGAGCCATCCTCCAGGAGTGCGTACATGTGTGTGTGTGCATGGGAGCACGTGTGTGTACCGGAGTATCAAACCTCTGAGGATCCATGTTCCTGTATTTCACATGGCCGACGGCTCCTGGTTATTAACTAGCTACATCAATACAGAGAAACACTAGCGAAGTCTTAAGTGGCGAAACACGTATGGGAAGAAATGTGTTCGCAAATGTAATACTGAAGAATATGATAGAGTACAGTAAGCTGGACGAAGTCGCGGTTTTTCTAAAGCGTTATTGTTTTTGACAGTGATGAAGACAAAGGATAGAAAACGGGACTACAACTCTTCCGCCACTGTTATATGCACGCTTTGACCAAACTGACAAGGCTCCAATAAGACCTGGGGCTAGAATGATACGCCAATCCTCTGGGAGTGTAGGGCTAAGGACATGCAAAACTGAAAACGCCTCGCTCTTCTCCCTCTCTCGCCAGAAGGGTTGTGTTAATGCACTATACCACCTGACTGGCTGACGGACGGGCGGCTCACTCTGCATAGCTGAAACTAAGTTTGATATTAGAGAGGGGAAGAGGGTGGCTTTAAAGAAACACGCAGAAAGAGAGAGACACACCAAGAAATCAAAAGAGCCAAAGGGAAGAAGCAAGAGAGGAGACAGACAGACCGACACATCTCAGTAGGAGCTATAGGTGATGTGTCGGTTCCCTGTGGTCAACCTTATTTTTTTAAACACACCGCTCTCTAGGCGTGACTCATCGTCTCCTTCCAAAACTAGCACCTCCAGACAGGGGGAACAAGTCAACAAATAAGCCCACATGTTCACACCAGCACTGGGGGAGTTGAAAACCAGGTCTCCTACAGCCATTCCTGGGTCTTACTTTTCTGGGACACTAGGGCGCGTGTGTGTGTACACACGTTTTACTATACTTGCGAGTACCAGAAGTCCCCTCAAGAAAAGTAAACCAACTCAAATTCACAACTATAGTAAGACATAGCTGTGTGTGTGTGTGTGTCAAAGCGTGCGTGCTATTAGGAAACAGGCCTAGTCCGTGTCTGACTGGCACAGACCTAGACAAGACATTGAGGGTGAAGTAGTACCAGACCACCTGCTTACAGGTTGGTAGGATGGCGCTACAGAGGATAGAGCTTCCGTGAATCCATGTTCTCTGTTCCTCACCCGTCCTCTCCTCTTCCATAAGCTCTACCCACACACACACACCTACCTCCCACACTCAGTTTCCCCATGCAGTATATACACCATATAATAGACTTCCATAAGGAACACAGTGTCTCAGATGGCTAGTCCTCTAGTGACACCTCTCTGGTTATCCACACTACAGGGCAGATAAAAACGCATGTTAGAGACATTAATATGGAGGGGAACTGAAAATGTGTGTAATTGCATCTCGACAGAGTTTGCGCCCCAAATTACACCATTATTCCCTTCATAGTGCATTACTTTTGACCAGGGCCCATAGTAGTGCACTACCAAATGGAATAATGGTGCCATAGAGTACCACAGTATGAGTCATAATACCCATAAAAGCTAGCAGTCAAAACAGGGGAAATGGTTCCAAATCGTATTCCACCGTTCATTTTTAGAAACACTTCAAATAAGGGTTGTGTTTCACGTAGGCTTACCCTGGCGTAATGTTTTGATAGCTGTGTAAATCGCTCAGAAATGGGGACTTACACAGTGCCTTCGAAAAGTATTCAGACCCCTTGACTTTTTCCACATTTTGTTAGGTTACAGCCTTATTATCAAATGGATTAAATATATATTTTTCTGAAATCTACACACTACCATAATGACAACGAAAACAGTTAATACATCTTTTCAAATTTATTAAAACAGAAAAAAAACAGAAAAAAATGTACATAAGTATTCAGACCCTTTGCTGTGACACTCGAAATTGACCTCCGGTGCATCCGGTTTCCATTGATCATCCTTGATATGTTTCTACAACTTGGAGTCCACCTTTGGTAAATTCAATTGAATGGACATGATTTGGAAAGACATAAACCTGTCTATATCAAAAAGGTCTCATAGTTGTCAGTGCATGTCAGAGCAAAAAGCAAGCCATGAGGTCAAAAGAATTGTCCGTATTGCTCCGAGACAGGATTGTGTCGAAGGCACAGATCTGGGGAAGGGTACCAAAACATTTCTGCAGCATTGAACCACCAAGACTCTTCCTAGAGCTGGCCGCCCGGCCAAACTGAGCAATCAGGGGAGAAGGGCCTTGGTCAGGGAGGTGACCAAGAACCTGATGGTCACAGACAGCGCTCTAGAGTTCCTCTGTGGAGATGGGAGAACCTTCCAGAAGGACAACCATCTCTGCAGCAGTCCCAATTAGGCCTTCATGGTGGAGTGGCCAGACAGAAGCCACATGACAGCCCGCTTGGAGTTTGCCAAAAGGCACCTAAAGACTCTCAGACCATAAGAAACAAGATTCTCTGGTCTGATGAAACCAAGATTGAACTCTTTGGCCTGAATGCCAAGCATCATGTCTGGAGGAAACCTGGCACAATCCCTATGGTGAAGCATGGTGGTGGCAGCATCATACTGTGGGGATGTTTTTCAGCGGCAGATCAACGGAACAAAGTACAGAGAGATCCTTGATTAGAACTTGATCCAGAGCGCTCAGGACCTCAGACTGGGACGAAGGTTCACCTTCCAACAGGACAACGACCCTAAGCACACAGCCAAGACAACGCAGGTGTGGCTTCGGGACAAGTCTCTGAATGTCCTTGAGTGGCCCAGCCAGAGACCGGACTTGAACCCGATCGAACATCTCTGGAGACCTGAAAATAGCTGTGCAGCAACACTCCCCATCCAACCTGACAGAGCTTGAGAGGATCTGCAGAGAGGAATAGAAGAAACTCCCCAAATACAGGTGTGCCAAGCTTGTAGCATCATACCCAAGAAGACTCGAGGCTGTAATCGCTGCCAAAGGTGCTTCAACAAAGTACTGAGTAAAGTGTCTGAATACTTATGTAAATGTGATATCAGTTTTGACTTTTAATACTTTAGCAAAAATGTCTAAAAACCTGTTTTTGCTTTGTCATTATGGGGTATTGTGTGTAGATTTATGAGAGAAAAAAAACACTAATCCATTTTAGAATAAGGCTGTAACGTAATAAAATGTGGAAAAAGTCAAGGGGTCTGAATTCTTTCCGAATGCACTAGATTTACCCCCAACAAATTAAATGCTAATTAGCTGCTGAAGAACTACAAATGCCATGATGATCTGGATGAGAGTGCCAAATCGAGGCAAAGGTAAGAATCTCTGGATTAACCATCTAATGTAAGCTAAATTTAGTAATGCATTTCTTTGAATGTACCGGTTAGCAAACGGTGCTAGAGATGGCGTGCAGGAGCTTGCAGGGATGTGTAGTCTTCCATGTCTACTTATGTGAATTAGCAGTTTCAAATCTGATAGTAAATAGTCACTTTGTCCGAGAGAGATTTACGTGGTTATGAAAACGGCACGCCAGGGTAAACCTACACAGCCCTTATTTGAAGTGTTTCTAAAATGTAAGGTGGAAAAACAAAATTGGAACCATTTCCCTGTTTGACCGCTAGGTTTTATGGGTACTATGACACCTCCACTGTGGGGCTCTATTTGGGATGCAGGATCTGTCTCGCCATGCCAAGATGAAAGCGCACTGCGTGGCTGATATAAATTCTATCGGGTGCTAGTTTCATGGTCAGATACAGGCCAATTTCATGTTGCCATTTATACAGGGGTGCAAATCTCGACTGCAGAAGTCAATCTGCTTCAGCAAGAGAGAATGATCATTTAGAGCGCTGGTCAAATGCAGTGCACTACAGCTGGTAGAGCATGGCACTTGCAACGCCAGGGTTGTGGGTTCCATTCCCATGGGGGACCAGTAGAAAAAGTACAAAAATGTATGCACTCACTACTGCAAGTCGCTCTGTATAAGAGTGTCTGCTAAATGACATAAAATGTAAATAGGGAATCCGGTGCAAGTTAGGATGCATCCTGATTATCTATAAATAAAATGGAAGGCATGATTAGGACGGTCTTTTATATGGAAATACAATTTGCAAGATTTGCACTCCTCACATGTATAATAATATACAGCTATGCACAGTGTACAAAACATTAGGAACACTTGCTCTTTCCATGACAGATTGACCAGGTAAATCCGGGTGAAAGCTATGATCCCTTATTGACCTGTTAAATCCATTTCAAAGTGACGGGTTAAAGAACGATTTAAAGTGACGGGTTAAAGAAGGATTTAAAGTGACGGGTTAAAGAAGGATTTGTAAGCCTGGAGATAATTGAGACATGGATTGAATGTGTGCCATTTAGAGGGTGAATGAGCAAAACAAAATATTTAAGTGCCCTTGAACGGGGTATGGTGGTAGGTGCCACGGTGCACCGGTTAAAGTGTGTCGAACTTGCAAAGCTACTGGGTTTTTCACACTCAACAGTTTCCCGTGGGGCTCAAGAATAGTCCACCACCCAAAGGACACCCAGCCAACTTGACACAACTGTGGGACGCATTGGAGTCAACATGGGCCAGCATCGCTATGGCATGCTTTCGACACCTTGAAGAGTCCACGCCCCGACGAATTGAGGCTGTTCTGAGGGCAAAGGGGGGTGCAACTCAATAATTCCAAATGTTTTATACACTATATATATATACACTATATACACACAATATATCTATTGAACTACTACGTGTTTAGCATTGCAGGGACCAAGATGAAAAATGAAATGTATCGGAAAGAATCGAATGGGAGTACGTCACATGTAAATGTAAAGGACGTCACGATGCTTCTTAGCGAGTACCACTTCCTCCTGATTCGGCTCACACCGAGGCTCAAACCCAGGATCTCTGCCCTGCTAGCGCACGTGACCGCCCTCCTGAAGGGTCTTACCATTTGGCGCTACACGAAAAGCTAGCTATTCAGTGGCGCAAGTGGCGACAAGGCTGAGGAGGACGTGTCACACACCCCCATATGCTACTAACAGGACGATTTCAGACAGGGTACAAATGCCTAATTAGTCATTAGGATGTAAATGAATGTTTTGGTAATCAATGAGGTGAGCAGAGGACCAGGGAGGCCGGGACTAATGAGAATTAGACTGTGCTCATAAATCCGCTGCTAAATCACCTCCGGTTAAGTGGATGGGTGTCCAGTAGGGTTCAAGCCAGGCACCCTAAACTGTTATCACATAGCTTATTACAATGCGGCTCACTGAATACTAATCATTCCCGTCGCTGACCTACAGAAGGCAATTAGCCTGAATTGTAGCATTAGCATATTAGCTAACGATGCTAGCATGAACAGCAGCGCATTCTACTGGGAAATGCTAATCATCATGCTAACACACAATGACGGAGTGGAAGGCAAAAGGATATTCCAGGGAGCATATTTCAACGGTGCTTTCTAAAAGGAGATCATGGTATGCTATGACGTTGTGACATGGAAAGAGTGTCATGCTGACTGAAGAATAATGATGCATCCCGGGGAAGAGGGGAAGCAGGGAGGGCCAAGAAGGACAAAGGGATGAAAGCAGATAGAAATGTAATAGTCGCCCAAACGATAATGATCTAAACCACTGCTCTTCATGGATATAAAGATAGGGGACATGAACAGGATCTAGTATCTATCCATCTAGGGTTAATGACCATGATAAGAGGGGCTAATGAATAGTCACACTAGCTTACAGCCAGCCACTGTCACTTAAGATGAGACAGCGGGGCCATGTCCCAAATTACACCCTATTCCTTATTTAGTGCACTATTTTTTTTACCAGGACCCTTGGGGGTCTGGTCAAAAGTAGTGCACAACATAGGAAATAAGGTGCCATTTGGGACGGAACCCTGACTCACTCTGCACACCCAAGGGTCCAACAAGTCACAACAGCCACGATGAATAACACATGGTCGGCATTCCAAATGGCATCCTATTCCTTATATATATATATATTGCACTACTTTTGACCAGACCCCTAAGGACCCTGATCAAATATAGTGCCCTTAATAGGGTGCCATCTAGGACGCAGAGACATGATCTTCTAAAGTGGTCCTGTTTATATGTTAATTATCATCACTGGTCAGTCCGTCTTTCATAGTTGTCATGATCACCGGTTATTAATTCAATATTATACAGCATTATTATTCATGGGGTGAAATAATTCATTAAAAGCCATGCATGACGGACAGACAGAAAATACCTTTTAGAAATAGTTGCTTTGTGTCGCTCAGACAAGTGACAAGCGCTTATTATGGAGTCTACTTAGTCACCTGGATGGGACTAAGTAGATGGTTTTTTTTTTACGTACACACACGCATATGCATGGAACAAACGCTTACACACCACACACACACATATATATATATAATATACACACACATCTATATATACACTGCTCAAAAAAATAAAGAGAACACTTAAACAACACAATGTAACTCCAAGTCAATCACACTTCTGTGAAATCTAACTGTCCACTTAGGAAGCAACACTGATTGACAATAAATTTCACATGCTATTGTGCAATTGGAATAGACAAAAGGTGGAAATGATAGGCAATTAGCAAGACACCCACAATAAAGGAGTGATTCTGCAGGTGGTGACCACAGACCACTTCTCAGTTCCTATGCTTCCCGGCTGATGTTTTGGTCACTTTTGAATGCTGGCGGTGCTTTCACTCTAGTGGTAGCATGAGACGGAGTCTACAACCCACACAAGTGGCTCAGGTAGTGCAGCTCATCCAGGACGGCACATCAATGCAAGCTGTGGCAAGAAGGTTTGCTGTGTCTGTCAGCGTAGTGTCCAGAGCATGGAGGCGCTACCAGGAGACAGGCCAGTACATCAGGAGACGTGGAGGAGGCCGTAGGAGGGCAACAACCCAGCAGCAGGACCGCTACCTCCGCCTTTGTGCAAGGAGGAGCACTGCCAGAGCCCTGCAAAATGACCTCCAGCAGGCCACAAATGTGCATGTGTCTGCTCAAACGGTCAGAAACAGACTCCATGAGGGTGGTATGAGGGCCCGACGTCCACAGGTGGGGGTTGTGCTTACAGCCCAACACTGTGCAGGACGTTTGGCATTTGCCAGAGAACACCAAGATTGGCAAATTCGCCACTGGCGCCCTGTGCTCTTCACAGATGAAAGCAGGTTCACACTGAGCACGTGACAGAGTCTGGAGACGCCGTGGAGAACATTCTGCTGCCTGTAACATCCTCCAGCATGACCGGTTTGGCGGTGGGTCAGTCATGGTGTGGGGTGGCATTTCTTTGTGGGGCCGCACAGCCCTCCATGTGCTCGCCAGAGGTAGCCTGACTGCCATTAGGTACCGAGATGAGATCCTCAGACCCCTTGTGAGACCATATGCTGGTGCGGTTGGCCCTGGGTTCCTCCTAATGCAAGACAATGCTAGACCTCATGTGGCTGGAGTGTCAGCAGTTCCTGCAAGAGGAAGGCATTGATGCTATGGACTGGCCCGCCCGTTCCCCAGACCTGAATCCAATTGAGCACATCTGGGACATCATGTCTCGCTCCATCCACCAACGCCACGTTGCACCACAGACTGTCCAGGAGTTGGCGGATGCTTTAGTCCAGGTCTGGGAGGAGATCCCTCAGGAGACCATCCGCCACCTCATCAGGAGCATGCCCAGGCGTTGTAGGGAGGTCATACAGGCACGTGGAGGCCACACACACACTACTGAGCCTCATTTTGACTTGTTTTAAGGACATTACATCAAAGTTGGATCAGCCTGTAGTGTGGTTTTCCACTTTAATTTTGAGTGTGACTCCAAATCCAGACCGCCATGGGTTGATAAATTTGATTTCCATTGATAATTTTTGTGTGATTTTGTTGTCAGCACATTCAACTATGTAAAGAAAAAAGTATTTAATAAGAATATTTCATTCAGATCTAGGATGTGTTATTTTAGTGTTCCCTTTATTTTTTTGAGCAGTGTATATATATACACATATATATGTGTGTATATGTGTATATATATATTTTACACACACACACACACACACGTTTGTACACATGATCTACTGAATAATAATACTAAACCGTGAGAGAGAACATGTGGTACAGAGGGCAGGAGGGTGGGAGAGAGACAAAGAAAGAGAGAAGCAGCAGCCTTTCGAGGGTGAGAAGAGAGCACTAGAATAGAGGAGAGGCAGTGAGAGAGACAGTGAGCGACAGATGTAGGAGGAGACAAGCTAGAGAATAGAGGGTGCACGAGACCCAGGTAGCAACGAAGGACAAAAAAATGTAATAATCAGTATGCCTTGATCATGTTGATGAACCTCATCGACCCGTTTTCAAAGCCTTCTCTCCCTGAGGTTCTTGATTTCCAAGAAACCCTAATCCAGGTTCCGGTGATCTACTATTGGATTGAGTGAATATTTTATACAAATGTAGCCTACCAATCCCAAAGGGCAAAACACATCGTGCCCACAAATGGTTAAAAGCAACGGTTAGCCGTCCTATCACCTCCGAGTAGAAATATCGGCCATCATTTTCTATTCATTTCCCGTCGATACTACATATGGAATCGTCACCGTATGGTCGACACCCCGCAGGTTATCGCTAACACCTGCTGCTTTTAGAAGGGAGTCTATGCGGTGCGTTTTGTCGTATAGAATGTAATCCTATGGTCAATAGTAGGGCCGGGACGATACCAGTATCGTGATACTCGTTAGTATCGTGGCAAGGAAACAAAATACGAATCGGATTTAACTTCTTTAGGAAAACAGCCCTAATGTTGGAAACAAACATTATGTAATTCCGAGTCAGATTTATCCATTTATTTTCCAATCTATAGCACACAATATTTTATTTACAGCAGGTTTTCAAAAGGACTAAAGAGGTTTGTCTGCTTGGTGTTTTCATTTTTGCCATGGAATCTTTTTTTCTATACTGGTATCATCACAGCCCTAGTCAATAGAATGCTTTGACAATTCTGTCAAATAAGTCAATGACAAAATCAAGAGTCTCCTTTCTACAGATTCGTTATATTCTCGAATGCAAAATAATGGCTAAGGGCTAGCTGGACTTCCTTTTCTGCTTCTGTTTGAAGCCTTAGTGTCTAATGGTTATTTTATGGTCTTATCAGATCACACTAATAAGGCTGAAGGGGTTTCAATGTATTCATCTGGTTTGAGTTTCCTCTTCTGATTCTGAAACATGGGGGGGGGGAGAAGGGGAAGCCCTGATCTTATCACCTGGTGATGGCAGTATTCACACATACGGTCTTGCAAGCTCACATCAACACCTAGAACCAAGACTTGAGCAAACGTCATTCCAACACGGTCGACCTAATTGGAGAGGTGTGTCATAAGTCTCTCCATTGCGCCCTTCCTCTTGCTCACGCTCTCTTCAAATGGTTTCTATTCCCCACTCACTCCCTCTCCCGCTCTCCAAAGCCAAGGACCTGCAAATCAAACCCTCCATCGTCTAAACTCGGGCCGGGGTTCATTATCGATCCCCCAGCTTCCTGGTTTCTCCATATCTATGCTCAGGGCTGTAACATGCATTTCTCATACGCGACTTCATATTATTTGTGTCAGTGCCGTCGGTTGAGGTTTAAATTATTCATCTTTAAAATGATTCTGTTAAAAAGGGGAAATCTAGGATTGGAATATCAATTTTTGGACTATTTCACCTTTAAAGTTGAAAGGCGCATGAGGTGAAACGACGCCACTGATCGTACCAGTGCATTTGTTATTGTTTTGCTGATGAAACGGAAGAGAGGAGCATCCAGCATTGTGGTATAGCAAAATACAAGTACATTCTTTGCTGTTCTATCACGCGTGCAATGATGTATTGTAAAATGTAAAGTACTCATTCTTACATTCACATAGGTTCTATTTACACACTTAACTTTAAAATGTCAACCTTTTTTCCATGTCATTAAGGAAAGCTTTCACATCTCCCGTCAGTTGAGCGTCTCTCTCTCATTGGTGTGTGTGCGTGCATGAACCCACTGCTTTAAGACACTGGCTCCTCCCTACCCTGACAGTCAGTAACGCTTTGCATTCTGGGAATGCTGCCTCGCTTGGCGCAGAACGAACCTGTTTCCACAGTAGCATCACACCGGAGAGCCATATTGTAAGCCGCCCTCCTCCCGCCCATCCTCCCTCTTAAGGGAATGAGCCTGAAATACGTTAGATGAAATACGGTACTGAAATTGCACCGCATTGAGTGTGGCCTTTTGATGTTCTCACTAGGGGCTTGGTCATTCACTCAGCCCACCCTGGCTGGGTGTGGGGCATAAATCACAGGGACAGAAGCGCTGACCATGTATGCATGCATACAAAATTATCAGTTTTTTTGGTTTTACTATTTATAGGTACGTGTTTGGATAAAATGAACATTTTTGTTTTATTCTATAAACTGACAACATTTCTCCAAAATTCCAAATAAAAATATTAATTTAGAGCATTTATTTGCAGAAAATGACAACTGGTCAAAATAACAAAAAATATAGTGTTGTCAGATCTCTAATAATGCAAAGAAAATAAGTTCATATCCACCAGATTTCACAGTGGGTGCAAGACCTGGAGAGGCCTACAAGCCACAGTGTCTCGCACCCACTGTGAAATTTGGTGGAGGATCGGTGATGATCTGGGGGTGCTTCAACAAGGCTGGAAATCGGGCAGATTTGTCTTTGTGAAGGACGCATGAATCAAGCCACGTACAAGGTTGTCCTGGAAGAAAACTTGCTTCCTTCCGCTCTGACAATGTTCCCCAACTCTGAGGATTTGTTTTTTTCCAGCAGGACAATGCTCCATGCCACACAGCCAGGTCAATCAAGGTGTGGATGGAGGACCACCAGATCAAGACCCTGTCACGGCCAGCCCAATCTCCAGACCTGAACCCCATTCAAAACCTCGAATGTGATCTAGAGGAAGATGGATGGTCACAAGCCATCAAACAAATCCGAGCGGCTTGAATTTCTGCGCCAGGAGTGGCATAAAGTCTCCCAACATCAATGTGAAAGACTGGTGGAGAGCATACCAAGACGCATGAAAGCTGTGATTGAAAATCAGGGTTATTCCACCAAATATTGATTTCTGAACTCTTCCGAAGATAAAACATAAGTATTGTGTTGTTTAAAAATGAATATGTACTTATTTTCTTTGCATTATTCGAGGTCTGACAACACTGCATCTTTTTTGTTATTTTGACCAGTTGTCATTTTCTGCAAATAAATGCTCCAAATGACAATATTTTTATTTGGAATTTGGGAGAAATGTTGTCAGTAGTTTATAGAATGGGTAAAATTAACATTTTTTTTTTTTTAAACATACCTATAAATAGTAAAACCAGAGAAACTGATCATTTTGCAGTGGTCTCTTATTTTTTCCAAAGCTGTATGTATCAGTGGCAGTCATTATTTTTTTTATTTTTTTTCAGTCAGTTAAGAACAAATTCTTATTTACAATGACGGCCTAGGAACAGTGGGTTAACTGCCTTGTTCAGGGGCAGAACAACAGTTTTTTACCTTGTCAGCTCGGGGATTCGATCTAGCAACATTTCGGTTACTGGCCCAACGCTCTAACCACTAGGTTACCTGCCACCCCAGACAGAAAGAAAAAAAAGACAGTTTTTTTTTTTTTTCATGAGAACAGCCTTATTTATATTACAGCATACTGGATGGCTGTCATTCATATTCCATTCACCCAGTTCAATGTAACAGCGATAGGTTTAGCCTACTTGAATTGATAATCACATTTTCCCTACACCCAGGTTGCTACAACCTAGCCTATGAATGAAAGTTTACAACGTAGGAGCACATAGGTCGAGAGAAAAATTTGACACATTCAATTCCGCCTTGCACACTCTTGCCCGCATCTAGGTGATATAGGGTGTAATCATTAGTCCAACAGTTTCTATTGCACAAATACAGGTATGTTTATCCCCGTTTTGCCTGTTTGCTTCCGTTTAAGAAACATTTTTAACAGAATCGGCAGAATGAATACACCACAGATCCCGCGTAAACACAGTTCCCTTTCATAGCAGCCACGTTGTATTCCTTCTCGCATCTACGCGCTCTCTTACTCTCATCTTGTCACTTCGCTGCACAACACATCAGCTGTATGTGAGCAGGCAAAAAATACTTTCTAAGCCAAACCATATCATAACCGCTACACACAGCCTACATCGCTGCCACAATATTAGCTAAAGTAACATCATAGTCAACATAGTTCTATTAGCTAACACGTAAGTAAACCCATGCATTAACATTGGTGTGCAGTCGGTAAGCAGTTTAGCACTTACACAAAAGCTTACCTTGACTTGGAAGAGTTCTAGTGTTGTATTGGATAGTCCTAGCCAGCTAGCTAACATAGCATCCCTATGTTTGAGTAGGCTGAACTAGCTACCTGAATTTGCTAGCGCTCACTTGCTTCTCCTTCATTTTGGAAGACATTAATTTGTTCAAAACTGTTCAACAACTGTCTTTCTTGCTCTTTGAATCAACTACGCCACATTTTATGCACTGCAGTGCTAGCTAGAGCTTATGCTTTCAGTACTAGATTCATTCTCTGATCCTTTGAATGGGTGGACAACAGGTCAGTTCATGCTGCAAGTTGTCATAATTACTATGCAAGTCTATGGAAGGGGGTGCGAACCATGAGCCTCCTAGGTCTTGTATTAAAGTCAATGTACCCAGAGGAGGACAGAAACTAGCTGCCCTCCGGCTACACCATGGTGCTACTCTACAGAGTGCTGTTGCAGCTACGGTAGACCATTGCAAAAGTGTGTTTTAATCAATTATCTGGTGACGTGAAAATATTCAGTATATAGTTTTATCTAAAAAGGATCACTTTTTAAACGTTTAAACATTTTGTATGCATGCATGTTAAATCCTTAACAGCAGAGCAATTATTTTGTAAACAGCTGAAATGTATAGGCATTTCTTATATTACAGGCTTGCTTTACTACCTATTTCTGTTAGGGAATGCCTAATCTGAAGTGCGTGTGTGCAATATCTCAAGTTGCCCTTGCATTCCTTCTAAATAATAAAAATGTTTTGAAAAATTTCTTACTTTGGCAATGGGTAAAGTCTACAAAAACAAAAGTCTGTTCATAACAAACTCTAGTTTTAGAAACAGACAACTGCATAGAGATCAAATGTTTCATAGATGAGAAAATGTGTAGAATGTCACCCGGAATCCATCTTGCTCCATCTTCTCCCTTCTCCTACTTCCTCATTACCATTACTCTCACCACCATGTCTACATCCGGTGAAATATCTGGCTCATTGTTCTACCAGTGCTAGTAGTATGTAGACATTTTGTTTAACTTGCTACCTAGCTCTGTATAATATGAATGACACCGTATGATGACATTACTGTACTTTTATATTCGTCTGAGAGGGGTAAACGTTTATTTTTTTCTATGCTAAAGCTATGTGATAAGGCAAATGTTAGTAGTAGCTGTACCACTGGCTGTTGTCTTGCGGCTAAATCTATGAGTGTATAAAAGGAGAAAATACACCATTTAAAATGTCTACACATGCTTGTGAATGGTTGCAGTGTAATACGGTGGATGAAAAGTTGCTTGTATAGTTTAATAGTTTGCATGCTTACTGGCTAAAGGCTATGATGATATTAATGAAGAACAATTGGACCTGTGGCGCTGGAACATCACGTCACTATGTCCTCGATCCCCTCTCTCAGCATGTGACATTCTGTTGCTAATGCAAATCGAAAAGTTTATGTACATGCAATGTCATTTGAATTCCATTGTTTCAACCCTCTTCAGTCTGAATAAGCCCCTAGTTGCCCTGCTATCTACTACTACAACAACCCCTGTGGCTTTCCTCATGTCCCTTGACCTTCATTTCAGATCACAGCAGGAAGAGTTTAATGACTCTCCCATCCAATCAACTGCGTAAACGCTCCATGAACAGCCAATCATCACTGCTCACAGTGACATGGCCCAGGCTATTATTGGACAACTTTCATTTACCCAATGAAAGCACAGCGCTGGCATTACAATGCAAATGACTTGGGCAATCTGCTGCCTTTTACTTGATAAGATCAAAGTGGGTTATGAAAAGAACATCTCTCTTCCTGATTTCCTGGCACAATGTGTTAGGTTACTGAGTTGCCAAGCCAGTAAACCTGAATAAGTCATCTAATATAAACTCAGCAAAAAAAGAAACGTCCGCTCACTGTCAACTGCGTTTAATTTCAGCAAACTTAACATGTGTGAATATTTGTATGAATATAACAAGATTCAATAACTGAGACATAAACTGAACAAGTTCCACAGACATGTGACTAACAGAAATGGAATAATGTGTCCCTGAACAAAGGGGGGGGTCAAAATAACAGTCAGTATATGGTGTGGCCACCAGCTGCATTAAGCACTGCAGTGCATCTCCTCCTAATGGACTGCACCAGATTTGCCAGTTCTTGCTGTGAGATGTTACCCCACTCTTTCACCAAGGCACCTGCAAGTTCCCGGACATTTCTGGGGGGAATTGCCCTAGCCCTCACCCTCCGATCCAACAGTTACCAGATGTGCTCAATGGGATTGAGATCCGGGCTCTTCGCTGGCCATGGCAGAACACTGACATTCCTGTCTTGCAGGAAATCACACACAGAACAAGCAGTATGGTATTGTCATGCTGAAGGGTCATGTCAGGATGAGCCTGCAGGAAGGGTACAACATGAGGGAGGAGGATGTCTTCCCTGTAAGGCACAGCGCTGAGATTGCCTGCAATGACAACAACCTCAGTCCGATGATGCTGTGACACACTGCCCCAGACCATGAGGGACCCTCCACCTCCAAATCGATCATGCTCCAGAGTACAGGCTTCGGTGTAATGCTCATTCCTTCGACGATAAACGCGAATACAACCATCACCCCTGGTGAGACAAAACCGTGACTTTGCCAGTCCTGTCTGGTCCAACGACAGTGGGTTTGTGCCCATAGGCAACGTTGTTGCCAGTGACGTCTGGTGAGGACCTGCCTACAACAGGCCTACAAGCCCTCAGTCCAGCCTCTCTCAGCCTATTGCAGACAGTCTGAGCACTGATGGAGGGATTGTGCATTCCTGGTGTAACTCAGGCAGTTGTTGTTGCTATCCTGTACCTGTCCCGCAGGTGTGATGTTCGGCTGTACCAATCCTGTGCAGGTGTTGTTACGTGGTCTTTAAGGGAATTGCTCAAACATTGGCACATTCTAAGATCCGATGATGGTCCGAAAACACATTACCCATACTTTTCCTTGGTCGTATTCTCGCGGGGCCAGAAACCTCAGAGATGAACTGGTAAACTCTGATTTACCATTCCAAGATATCCCTGCACAATGTGTATTCGCGCCCCTACTGGATGGAATCTACAAGTGTAATGGCTGTGCTCAATGCAATGGCACTTATAAATGTAGATCCTTCACACACACCCAATCAAAGGTGTAATTACGTGCTCCACTAAGGCAGTTATTTATCTTATAAACTTGTCTTTCTGGTAAAAAATGATGTGGGTAAAACAAAGCGCGAAGTACGTCTCGAAGCATCGTTGCACCATTAGGTGCAAAAACTCGACTTACCCAGTTGCGGCCCACTTTTTGGAAGAAAACCACTCGATTTCGTCTATGTTATATTGGCATCGAACATGTCACCCTCCCTAGGAGAGGGAGGTGACCTCGACAATTTGCTGTTAAAACAAGAGGCTGCTTGGATCTTTAAAAGACCCTTGCTCCCTTCGGTCTCAACGTAGACTTTGATCTGAAGCCATTCTTGTGATTTTGCTATTGTAAAATGTTTGTAGGGTTACTTAATGTTAGATCCCTCACTTCAAAGGCAGTTATAGTCAATGAACTAATCACTGATCATAATCTTGATGTGATTGGCCTGACAAACATGGCTTAAGCCTGATGAATTTACTGTGTTAAATGAGGCCTCACCTCCTGGTTACACTAGTGACCATATCCCCCGTGCATCCCGCAAAGGCGGAGGTGTTGCTAACATTTAAGATAGCAAATTTCAATTTACACAAAAAAAAAATGACGTTTTCGTCTTTTGAGCTTCTAGTCATGAAATCTATGCAGCCTACTCAATCACTTTTTATAGCTACTGTTTACAGGCCTCCTGGGCCATATACAGCGTTCCTCTCTGAGTTCCCTGAATTCCTATCGGACCTTGTAGTCATAGCAGATCATATTCTAATTTTTGGTGATTTTAATATTCATATGGAGAAGTCCACAGACCCACTCCAAAAGTCTTTCGGAGCCATCATCGACTCAGTGGGTTTTGTCCAACATGTCTCTGGACCTACTCACTGCCACAGTCATACTCTGGACCTAGTTTTGTCCCATGGAATAAATGTTGTAGATCTTAATGTTTTTCCTCATAATCCTGGACTATCGGACCACCATTTTATTACGTTTGCAATCGCAACAAATAATCTGCTCAGACCCCAACCAAGGAGCATCAAAAGTCGTGCTATAAATTCTCAGACAACACAAAAATTCCTTGATGCCCTTCCAGACTCCTTCTGCCTACCCAAGGACGTCAGAGGACAAAAATCAGTTAACCACCTAACTGAGGAACTCAATTTAACCTTGCGCAATACCCTAGATGCAGTTGCACCCCTAAAAACGAAAAACATTTGTCATAAGAAACTAGCTCCCTGGTATACAGAAAATACCCGAGCTCTGAAGCAAGCTTCCAGAAAATTGGAACGGAAATGGCGCCACACCAAACTGGAAGTCTTCCGACTAGCTTGGAAAGACAGTACCGTGCAGTATCGAAGAGCCCTCACTGCTGCTCGATCATCCTACTTTTCCAACTTAATTGAGGAAAATAAGAACAATCCAAAATTTCTTTTTGATACTGTTGCAAAGCTAACTAAAAAGCAGCATTCCCCAAGAGAGGATGGCTTTCACTTCAGCAGTAATAAATTCATGAACTTCTTTGAGGAAAAGATCATGATCATTAGAAAGCAAGTTACGGACTCCTCTTTAAATCTGCGTATTCCTCCAGGGCTTAGCTGTCCTGGATCTGCACAGCTCTGCCAGGGCCTGGGATCGGGAGACACTTAAGTGTTTTAGTACTATATCTCTTGACACAATGATGAAAATAATCATGGCCTCTAAACCTTCAAGCTGCATACTGGATCCTATTCCAACTAAACTACTGAAAGAGCTGCTTCATGTGCTTGGCCCTCCTATGTTGAACATAATAAACGGCTCTCTATCCACCGGATGTGTACCAAACTCACTAAAAGTGGCAGTAATAAAGCCTCTCTTGAAAAAGCCAAACCTTGACCCAGAAAATATAAAAAACTATCGGCCTATATCGAATCTTCCATTCCTCTCAAAAATTTGAGAAAAAGCTGTTGCGGAGCAACTCACTGCCTTCCTGAAGACAAACAATGTATACGAAATGCTTCAGTCTGGTTTTAGACCCCATCATAGCACTGAGACTGCACTTGTGAAGGTGGTAAATTACCTTTTAATGGCGTCAGACCGAGGCTCTGCATCTGTCCTCGTGCTACTAGACCTTAGTGCTGCCTTTGACACCATCGATCACCACATTCTTTTGGAGAGACTGGAAACCCAAATTGGTCTACACGGACAAGTTCTGGCCTGGTTTAGATCTTATCTGTCGGAAAGATATCAGTTTGTCTCTGTGAATGGTTTGTCCTCTGACAAATCAACTGTACATTTCGGTGTTCCTCAAGGTTCCGTTTTAGGACCACTATTGTTTTCACTATATATTTTACCTCTTGGGGATGTTATTCGAAAACATAATGTTAACTTTCACTGCTATGCAGATGACACACAGCTGTACATTTCAATGAAACATGGTGAAGCCCCAAAATTGCCCTCGCTAGAAGCCTGTGTTTCAGACATAAGGAAGTGGATGGCTGAAAACGTTCTACTTTTAAACTCGGACAAAACAGAGATGCTTGTTCTAGGTCCCAAGAAACAGAGCTTTTCTGTTAAATCTGACAATTAATCTTGATGGTTGTAAAGTCGTCTCAAATAAAACTGTGAAGGACCTCGGCGTTACTCTGGACCCTGATCTCTCTTTTGACGAACATATCAAGACTGTTTCAAGGACAGCTTTTTTCCATCTACGTAACATTGCAAAAATCAGAAATTTTCTGTCCAAAAATGATGCAGAAAAATTAATCCATGCATTTGTTACTTCTAGGTTAGACTACTGCAATGCTCTACTTTCCGGCTACCCGGATAAAGCACTAAATAAACTTCAGTTAGTGCTAAATACGGCTGCTAGAATCCTGACTAGAACCAAGAAATTTGATCATATTACTCCAGTGCTAGCTTCCCTACACTGGCTTCCTGTTAAGGCAAGGGCTGATTTCAAGGTTTTACTGTTAACCTATAAAGCGTTACATGGGCTTGCTCCTACCTATCTTCCCGAGTTGGTCCTGCCGTACATACATACGTACGCTACGGTCACAAGACGCAGGCCTCCTAATTGTCCCTAGAATTTCTAAGCAAACAGCGGGAGGCAGGGCTTTCTCCTATAGATCTCCATTTTTATGGAACGGTCTGCCTACCCATGTGAGAGACGCAGACTCGGTCTCAACCTTTAAGTCTTTACTGAAGACTTATCTCTTCAGTAGGTCATATGATTGAGTGTAGTCTGGCCCAGGAGTGTGAAGGTGAACGGAAAGGCTCTGGAGCAACGAACCGCCCTTGCTGTCTCTGCCTGGCCGGTTCCCCTCTCTCCACTGGGTTTCTCTGCCTCTAAACCCTATTACAGGGGCTGAGACACTGGCTTACTGGTGCTCTTTCATGCCGTCCCTAGGAGGGGTGCGTCACTTGAGTGGGTTGAGTTACTGACGTGATCTTCCTGTCTGGGTTGGCGCCCCCCCTTGGTTTGTGCTGTGGTGGAGATCTTTGTGGGCTATACTCGGCCTTGTCTCAGGATTGTAAGTTGGTGGTTGAAGATATCCCTCTAGTGATGCGGGGGCTGTGCTTTGGCAAAGTGGGTGGGGTTATATCCTTCCTGTTTGGCCCTGTCCGGGGTTATCATCGGATGGGGCCACAGTGTCTCCTGACCCCTCCTGTCTCAGCCTCCAGTATTTATGCTGCAGTAGTTTGTGTCGGGGGGCTAGGGTCAGTTGGTTATATCTGGAGTACTTCTCCTGTCTTATCCAGTGTCCTGTGTGAATTTAAGTATGCTCTCTCTAATTCTCTCCTTCTCTCTTTCTTTCTCTCTCTCGGAGGACCTGAGCCCTAGGACCATACGTCAGGACTACCGGGCATGATGACTCCTTGCTGTCCCCAGTGCACCTGGCCTTGCTGCTATTCCAGTTTCAACTGTTCTGCCTGCGGTTATGGAACCCCTACTTGTCCCAGACCTGCTGCTTTCAACTCTTAATGATCGGCTATGAAAAGCCAACTGACATTTATTCCTGATTATTATTTGACCATGCTGGTCATTTATGAACATTTGAACATCTTGGCCATGTTCTGTTATAATCTCCACCCGGCACAGCCAGAAGAGGACTGGCCACCCCTCATAGCCTGGTTCCTCTCTAGGTTTCTTCCTAGGTTTTGGCCTTTCTGCATTGCTTGCTGTTTGGGGTTTTAGGCTGGGTTTCTGTACAGCACTTCGAGATATTAGCTGATGTACGAAGGGCTATATAAAATAAACTTGATTTGATTTGTAGGCTTATGTAGCCAAATTGTATCTATGATCGTACGCTATCCATTTATGTTTTTTGTATGCTATTTTAATATGAGAATTAACCAATGATATCAGGCCACACCTGGCCATGATTACAGACACCGGTGTGTCTTTTGACACTATATAAATGAGTCATCCCGCAGTGTTTGTCATTATACCCTGATGAAGACAGCTTGTCTGTCGAAACGTTGGATATAAATATTTTTGCATCTGAGCTCCTGGAGTGTGCGGCTCTCCTTTATTTTTTTAAGTGTTCCACTCCGCTAGCCAGCACCTCGCCTAAATAGGTGTGCCTTTCTTTCGCCTCTAGGTTACACGTGGTCTGCCACTGCGAGGACGATCAGCTGTCCGTCCTGTAGCGCTGTCTTAGGCGTCTCACAGTACGGACATTGCAATTTATTGCCCTGGCCACATCTGCAGTCCTCATGCCTCCTTGCAGCATGCCTAAGGCACGTTCACACATATGAGTAGGGACCCTGGGCATCTTTCTATTGGTGTTTTTCAGGGTCAGTAGAAAGGCTTCTTTAGTGTCCTAAGTTTTCATAGCTATGACCTTAATTGCCTACCGTCTGTAAGCTGTTTAGGGTCTTAACGACCATTCCACAGGCGCATTTTCATTAATTGTTTATGGTTCATTGAACAAACATGGGAAACCGTGTTTAAACCCTTTACAATAAAGACCTGTGAAGTTATTTGGATTGTTATGAATTATCTTTGAAAGACAGGGTCCTGAAAAAAGGACGTTTATTTTTTTAATAAATATACACACATATACAAAGAATAGCAAGGAGCATCTTAAGAGAAATTATGCCTAGGTTTTCAATTCCGATCTGTGAGTCTATTAGCGAGCACACACACCCGTGATGATTACATTGAAATTACTGGGGTGGCTTAGGTTAACTAAATATCACATTACATTTTTATCCTGAGGCAAAACTTTAGTTGCGTAACCCTGAAATGATTTATGTTATCGCAAATTAGTCTAAAAGACCCTATTTCGGACTGTAGTGGCTGACTGTGTTGAAGTAAAGAGGTTGACTTTCTCTGCTTGCCTATTCTATAAATGATTGAATACAATATCGTGGTTGCTAGAAAATTATACCATCCCTTGACAAGGAGATCTAATAACATTAATAATAACGCTTATATTAGGCCCATATATTTTCATCATTTTATGTGGAAACGGCCTAAACCAAATTTTCAAGACACTAGACGGTTCAAAAATATCATAAAATGATCATTTAATACGACAACTTGTATATCTCCCATCATGCTGAGAAGACGCCGCGGCCATCTTTTAGCCATCGTCAACCACACCGCTGAGTCATCTTTTGCGGCTTAGCCTGAACATTCACAGTCTGTGATGCACTTTTTCCATCTCTGCAGCTAGCCTACATTTCAGTGTCAGAAAGACCTTACCGTTGAGTTGGCAGCTTTTCTTCCACGCAAGGAGGGCCAATGGGCCGCATCCCAAATGGCACCCTACTCCCGATGTAGTGCACTACTTTTCAACATGGACCATAGGGCCCTTGTCAAAAGTAGTGCCGTGCATAGGGAATAGGGTGCCATTAGGTAGACGACCAATGTCTTTGGCATAACGGAGAAAGTCAAAACAACTCAGACAAATGGTAGTTGTGTCTACGACCTTCGTAGAGGGTGCCTTAACGACAGGATATTCATCACTCTTACAACATAGTCATTTGGCAGACACAAACTTTATCCAAAAGCAAGTTAAAGCATGCATCAAAATAAGGCGGCTGAAACAACGAGAGCTTGAAAAAGCGAACGCATCTTTTCAAAATTGAGTGATATTACCACTGTGCTGGGATAGTCCCATCTCTTAATACCTGAGATGTTGGCCTTGGGCCTCCACTCTCATATACCGACACTGGCAGGCTGTGTGTTTTTGGTTTTACTATCCTTGTGGGGACCAGAAGTCCTCACGTGTGTGTATATGCGTGTGTTTTTACTATTCATGTGGGGACCAGAAGTCCTCAAGGATAGTAAAATAAGGAAAATTATTGCAAGTGAAGCCATTTCACCAGTTCCCACAAGAAAAAAGGCTATTTTAGGCTTAGGGGTTAGGGAAAATAGGACATTGAATGGGAATCATTTGTTTGTTCCCCACATTGAAACTGTGCACGCGCTGTGTGCAATGGTATGTCCGGTGCGATGGCAGTAATGTGGCCATGATGACCTCCCAGGCCTTGCTCTGGAGAGTATCTATCCGTCTACCTATTATCTAGCCCTGATTAGCAGACTAACTGCTGAGTTAGAGAGAGAGGGAGGGAGGGGTAAGGACAGACAGAAAGAGGAAGGGGTTGCTTTAACATCCTACACTGTGCAATGATGCTCTGTGTGCCTCTTCTATTAACGTTCCAATGCATCGTTAATGCTACCTGAGCTTAACTTACAATGCCAATCTTTTTCATTTAAAATCAGGGAGTCAATCATTTGACTGGTGTCTCTTACAAGGGAGTCCTGCATCTACAATTTCATAAAACACATCAACAATCAAATACGATATAAAACAAATAAAATAAAGCTCGACATAAATTGAACAGATAAATATACACAAAACAGTCAACAAAAGACAAACACATTCATCATGATAAGAATCCTCTGTTCACTGCCTGAACTGCCCAAGGGACACGAAAGCATTTACTCTAAATGTATTTCGGAGATCATTCCAGACATGTGGAGGAAGATAACTAAAAAAGGTGACTTACCTAACTTGTAGACACCAAAAGGAGTCTCCAGAGTTATCAAACCCGTTCACAGGGTTGGTTAACTTGGCATTTTAAAATCTTAACAGTGAAGTCCAGTAAGTCGGAAGCTTGTGGAGCAAAGAGCGTAGTGACGTGATCTACTAGACTTCAAAAGACGTCCAGACAACCTTCTGGTAAAGAACACAGTGATGAGTAATAAAACTATTTCCCGTGATAAAGCAAAGGGCGCGTTGAAAAACGACATCCGGGGGTTTAAAAGTAGAGGCAGCTGCACTTTGATAAAACGGTTTCACCCTAATCAAGAACAGGTAGAAAGGATGACTGCACAATCTGCTTCCTGCTGACTAGACACACAATATCTGTTTCCGTAAAAATAGCCCACTTTCAATCTTGGTTTAACAAGCTCATTCGTATGTTTTATAAACTGTAAATCATTACAGAACCATCCGATGACTCAAGACGTAATCCATCTAAGTGAGACAATCTTACTCGCATGAAACAAACCCTAAAACTGAACCACCACAAAGTGTGCCAGCTATGCGCTCACATTCCCCATTCGCCCTGAATTAACTAAGTGTAATGACTATGCCTTGTTGAAGCTTCCCCAAACACAGTAGGCCAGGTGGTTTGAGCCTTTGAGATACCGGTCCAAATTGTCGCCTATTGGCCAGATGTTGCTGTCCAAGCCCGCCCTTCAGCCTGACTGGCCAATGAGCATGCTGAAGCACTGAGTGACATGGAGACAGCGGCCAATAGGCACGCTCCAGGCACTGAGAGTTATGGAGACGGCAGCAAGGCCACATCTGGAGGACCGGACGTCCACAGAGAATCACACCATCAAAAGAGAGAGTGTGTGTGGACTGACAGGGAGAGAGAGAGGAAAAGGGAGAGGGAAAGAGAAAGAGAGCGAGAGTGGAAGAGAGCGTTGTACCATCCATGTCAGGGTCACTGTTCTGTTTACCCTCAGAGTTCAGCCATGCGTCCGTAACACTGACACAGCTGTGGACAACTGTGTGAACAGGGAGAGAGACCAAAGCACCCAGCAGCCATCATCAGCTGTGAGTTATCCACAAGGGTCCAGGCAAACACACATTCACACACGGAGTTACGGACACAATCATCACAAAGTTAAAGTCAAACAATGGGATGCCTCCCGACTGTTTGGCAGGAAAACCAGGGTCCAAACCTTCTCGGTATGTGGCACTAACAACAGCTTCTGTATATTGACTCACTTATCCACAAGGGTCCAGATAAACAAACTCACACAGGGATATCACAGCCACTAAGAATATACTGTTAAGCTAAACCTGTACAGTATATTGTCTGACTCACTTGCAACAGTAAAGAGCTACAGTAGGTAAATACATTAAAGGTTTAGAGTAGGCCTCTATTATCAGACTCACTGCTGTTTGTGGGCGAGCTCATACTGTAGGGGTGTGTCGAGTAGTCGGACAAAACAAGTATCTTATTTACACATATAGGCAATTTTCCTACGATTCTGATCCGAGTATGTTTCTTTAAAAAATATTTTCCAGTTGGCAGCGCGCAACTTTCAATCAAGTGCAAGGTGCTAGATGGTCTAAAGAACTCAACTGGCTAGTTAGCCTGTCTGTAAAGAGAAGGGCGGGCTGTACGTTTACCCTCCTTCACCGATTGGATAAAGTGAAGCTGTATTTCTCAGTCCACTTGCTTCGCTCGCTCCTCGCATGTTTCGGTCTGATCATTTAGATCGCTGCCGCATCATGTTTGCCTACTACAAAACATCATAACTCAAATGGCGAGGACGTTGGTTAGCTTGCAAGCCATCAATAGGCATAATATCTAACAAGCGGGCCGAGGGCAGGGAAAAAAAGATGAACCGCCGATGCACATTCTGACTGAGTAACAGCAAACTTTTCTGCCTGGCCCACTTGTACAAATACATGTATGGCCAGATTGGCACACCCCTATCCTACTGGTAGTAACAGTACAGCTACACTAAGCCTATACACTAAAGGTAAACCGCCATATTGTGTGACTCACTGTTGTTTGTGGGTGAGCTCCTCCTCCTTGCTGACCAGGTCCTGCTTGAGGTTGGCCAGCATCTCCACCGAAACGTCCACCTGGCGGGAGAGCTCCGACGCCTTGTCCTCCAGGTCCTGTTTCTCCTGGCCCAGCCGCTCACTCTCATGCTTGGCCCGCTCCAGCTCGCCGCTCTTCCTCTCCAGCTCCGCCTGGAGCCGGCCCACGCGTGCAGCTATCTTCTGCTCCACCTGCAATGGAGGAGGGATTTTGGTTCCAGTCCAGTGGTGGTGATGGGAAGTACTTTGTTTGAGTTTCTTGGTACATATGTAAAAAAACTGATTTTAAATGATGGAAAAAAGGGGAGAAAATACAAAAATATGTGTTTTACTTTTCTCTTCCAAAGAGGGGTAGTGGTGGGAAGAAATTCAATTAAATCAGTGTTTCCCAAACCTCTTAAGTATTCTCAGCAGTTCCACATTAGTATTCCAGAACTAGCCTGATTCAATTAATGAGCTTAGTGGCCTTGGTGATTAGGTGTGGTAGTACTGGTATACATTGAATAAGTGGAATGGCTCGAGGCACTCAAGGAGAAGTTTGGGAAACACATAAATAAATAAGTAAGATGATAACCATTACCTCCTCTGAGAGTTTCTCCAGCCTCTCGTCCAGCTCCAGACGCTCAAAGGCTCTTGCCTTCAACCTGGCCAAGCCCTCCTCATAGGCCGCCTCCACCGCGCTCGCAGCCACATTCGCCGCCACTGCCACGGCCGTGCTTTGGTTGCCGTGGGAACCGTGGGGGTCCCCGGCTGCGCTCATGGCTTTCTTCACAAAGATCTCCCCCAGGGGGAACTCTACACTGGGGATGTAGCGAGCCGCGGCGTTGGAAGTTGTGGATAAACCGCCGAGGTCGTCCGGGCAGGGAAGCTCGCGGCACGGGAAGCGGCGCTCCTTGAAGTCCCTGAAGGCGGAAGACCGGAGTTGAAGACCGTCGAAGGGGTCGTTCACGTTGTTGCTGCGGTTAATGCCGGGGACAGAAGGAGCGAGGAGAAGGTCTCCGTCGGCCACCAGGGGGAGTAGCGCAGCTGCGTCGCACACACTGTTGGACTTGGAGAGCACGTAGAGCGTCTCGTAGGTATGGTTGTACTCCAGATGGGCACGGAGGGAGGACAGCGACCGGAAGCGCTTGTGCTCCCCGCAACGAGGACAGCGGTAGGGCAGGTCCAGAGAAGCCATTCCGGGAGAGGCCGCCAGGGGGGGCCCTCACGGGGCACAGCGGCGCCGATACGCCGCGGGCTTACTACTCACCGAGTACTGGGCGGATCCTCTCATGGTACAAAAATGGTGGTGGCGAGATGAGGGTGGCGGTGGGAGTTAGATGAGGGCGAGAAGGAAGAGGGATGTCTGAGGGAGGCGAGAAGACGACCAAAGGCCATTCACGCCATCACACATACTGGAAGTCTGACACACACAGATTCAGAAACTTCTTAGGTTGTTGATTTGTTCCTCTTGTCACCGTTACTTCTGCCTCACCATTACCTTTGGCCCTGAAAGAAATAGCGAAAAAGAGTTGACATTATTTTACTTTTTTGCCTTGGAATGTATGGTGCAAAAACTAAAAACAAGTGAGCATCTACTGCATCTAGCATGAGAGCTACTTTTAGAAAAATGTAACACAGCCCGAGCTACTCTTTTCTTCTAGCTTAAAATAGGCAGTCTTCTCTTCTCCTCTGCAACTCTTCCCCAGCTCCTTAGTGCACTACTACTACTACTACTGTCTCTTGTACATTAGGTGTTATTTCTTTATACCTGGTAAAATGGTTAATAAAAAAAATCTGATTTTTTTCCCCCAAATGATGTTCAGATGCATTTCCTTGTTTTAGATTATACATTTTTACTCAACATTACAATTGTTCATAGCGAACCAACGAAATTGGATGTTCTGAGTCGATTGCTTAAATCATTAGATGGTAATTCCTCAGTGCAGAAACAATCTTCAGATAATGTTTTTATCATTTATCTGCAGATGATGTATCGAGCTCCAAAAAAAAGAATAGTAAAAGTAAGCAAACCAGGGAGTCAAATTTACATCTTTCACATATGGGATTTGACGTTCACCAAAAAGAGCCGTTCAAAAGGAGCAGCTTGTTCGCAAACAACCCATCACTATTGGCTACACGCGGAGTGATATACAAACGCCCGCACATACAAAAAAGGGGCAATATTGCTGGGAATTAAGTGGCAGATATTGTGTATGTATGGCTTTTTAAGCCAATAGTGGCAAACCAGGTGTGGGATAATGTCAATGTTGCGTTGACTAGATAGTAGGTGGGAGCTTGCAGTGTCTGATACTTGTGCGATTTGTTTAAGACAGTTTGCGGTAGAACACGTGAAAATTGCATGTACTTTCAGAATTGTTTGGCGAGCTACTGGTAGCTTGCGATCGACCTGTTGGAGACCCCTGATCGACTGAATCATTGTATTAAGTCATTTGAGTTTGGTATAGTTAAGATCTAACTAAAGCAATGGTCACCAACCTTTGAGTCAAGATCACCGAGTCAAAATACAAGCTGAAATCTACCGCACTTTTTTTTTTTTTTACATGACATAAACGTAGGCCTACGCAACATTAACCAATTAAAAACAGCTTTGTGCAGTAGGCTACCGCCCAGTACATTATCACTGCGTATTGGCTATGCTTGAATTGCCTTGCCAACGTTGTTCTTCTCAGACCATTTATTATTATTTATTTTTTATTGTAGGTATATGACACTGGTAATAGATCATGTGTTGTATTACGTGTGAGGCACATCTGAGTGAGCCTAATTTTTTCAAATTTTTACTGATGGCATCTGGTGGTCAGTCTGAGGAAAGGGGACAGTCTTCCAGCTGATGACGAAACGCAAGTCGCACTGCATTATTTCTGCCTCATGCACCAATTCATGTTGTTACTCCTATGACCAGAGAAAGTGAAACACTCCTCGATCTAAAAAAAGACAAGCCTATAATAATAATAATAATAATAATGCGAGTTTATTAGAACCCTGCTCATTCATTGCAGCTGGTTGTAGCGTGAGTGGAATTAGGGAGAACGTGCATTTTATGATTTAAATAAGTGTTGACAGTGCTGAATAACAACTTAAAACATGAACTTACTCAAATTCGTTGAGTCGCTCTTGTCATGGTTTTAAAAGTGTTTTAATCTCACAGTACCAATTTTACTTTGCATTCGAGGCTTCTTTTACAGTCTATGGCTCGGGGAAACTGTGCAGATTGGGAGATCTGAGCTATCCGATTGGCCAGCTGTAGGCCTATAGTTCTACCTTCAGAGACATAAAATGGATCAAAATGGGAACACTGAATCAAGTGCAGGAAGGCAAGGCTTTATCGTTGTTGTTTCTTTACACAAATGTTTGGAGATTGACCAGTCCGCGATCGACCGGTTGGTGACCACTGAGCTAAAGCATAGCGCTAATTGAAATACAGCCACAGAAAGCACTGATGCATTCACAGGTTTCCTAAAATAACAAATCTGCATTTCAGCCCACAAAAGGTGCTTGTTTGAGTATGATGTTTTTTGATGCAATGTGCTGCTGAGCCAACGCTGGAAACAAGAACAGACAGCACAGCAATGTGTCCCAAATGGCACCATATATGGGTCCTTTTCAAAAGTAGTGCACTATATAGAGAATATGATGCCATTTGGGACAAGCATAGTTTTAGGAGGGGACAACTGACAGGCTGAGCTCATTTTTAGAAACATCTGACATTTCAGTGAAACAAGGTCGAGAGACTGCCGAGGATGGAAATTGCTGCTGAATGAAAGGGGAATAATTATCTTGCCCTACCCTTCCCCTTCAGTGCATTGGCTTATCAGTTTATTTATTACCTTTTGGTTAGCAATAAAATATAGAACGATAGACATCTTTCGATCCTATCCTCCCCCAATTATAGATCAGAACGAGATATGATTTTGTTAAAGCCATTTCACTAGACAAGCATTATCGAATGCAGCTCCATTTAACTAATAGCCTACAAGGCTAATTCGATTATTCCTATACACATCAACGGTTAAGGGTTTTATAACAGCTAAGTGACCCCAGAAACACACAGACCAGATGGACACTGCCCGCTTTAACAGATGCAAGTAGTGGAGAGAAAAAAAAAAAATGTATCGGGAACTCGTGCCAGATTCTCTTTGTGTATGGAACGGAGAGTCTTTCTCTGCCCCCTTCCCCTGGGCTCATTCCCTTGCTCTATCACTCCCTCACCGTCTCCTTCGCTCCCTCTCTCCGATGCATTCTGAATGGATAGACGTCGGGAGCGGAGAAGTAAACATTGAGCCCATTAGTCTGTTTATTTCTGTTTACCGCCGTCCTGGCTCGCTACATCTTCAGGGCGACCACGCTAAGTAGCTAACAATGAAGTCTTGAGGGTCGACCCGGGACGCATGTCTGGTTTACCCCTGCCGCCACTGTCAAAGCCTCACAATTCTGCTCACTTTGTGGTCGTCTCACTCGACCCAGTTTTTTTTTCTTCTCTTCTTTCTGCCCTTCCTTTGCAGGCCTTTGATTCCTGATTCTGCCTGTCAAAGTCATCGCAAATCTAGCGCGGCCCGGTTGACAACGACCATAGGATTTGGCCAAAACAAAGAGCTGGGACCTGGCTTATTCCAGACAACGAGTTGATGAAAACAGCACCCAAAATGACAAAAAAAACTTCAGACCAAGCACCTCAAATCTGATCGCGTGACAACAGCAGGCTACAACAGTAGGGTCCATGTTAATGGAATTTAACAGGCCAGGGGGGGCCAGTGCCCCTGTGACAACAATTTTGGACCCCCTTGTGGCCCCCCTAAATGTGGAGTTTGAAATAATTTTTACATAGCAAAAATTTGTTATCGTTCTTTTTTTACATCCGTTATTAGACAGTAGCAACGATATGATTATGAACATGGTCTTTTGCCTGCTATGCAGTGAAGACAACGATGACAGCAATAACGTCTAATGTAACTGGCCCCTCTAACAGTACAACTGGCCCCAGCTTGCCCCCCCCCCAGTTGAAATGGTCGAGAACCGCCACTGGTGAGTCCACCCAGCCATCTGCCAATTAGAGTTCAGACGCAGAGCGCGAGGAGTCGGGCCGCTGCGGTGAACGTCACAACCGCAGGCAATTAACCTGAAAGTGATGCCCCTCGCTTAATTTAATCAAATTAATTCTGCTTGGCATTTGGTTGGTTTTCCAGCAACTATTGTGGCGTCCCCTGTACCGTCTGATCTAATGAGTGAAGCACGTTTAGCTTCAGCGCAGATTGTCTGCTGGGCTAAAAAAGTCCAGCGTGTGAGACGTTGAGGTCAGATACTGTATAAGTAGTGGGTACTTGTACTGAGTAACAAGAAGAGACTGGCGGGTTAGAGTTTCAGCTAAATCAGATCTGACAGTATTGATTGTGGTATTGACTGGTGGCCTAACATCACTGTCCTGACTCAGGACAAAACTGCACATCATTGAGTGAAACAGCCTATCCCACTGATACTAAGCACAGTTAAAACAACATTTAGCTCAAGTACATTTTTTAAAACAAACCTAAGCATCGATGCTAAATCTATTAAGCTTATAATAGATATGTTGAAACACTTAAAATCCTATAATGTTGTTGGCCACCTCTTTCTTGTTATTCTTTGGATAAATGCCACTGCAAACTACCATCATCCCCAATTTCAATACATGGTATAAAAAAAAATAAAAAAAAATCCTCAGCCACATTACATAAAGTCTTATGAGGATCTGTTAATAGGCGAGAGCAACATTAGTGTGCTGCTGCCATAGAGACAAGCTCTCCCCCACACAACCCCCTGAAGCACTGCTAGAACTTCAACTCACATATTGCAGCGCTGACAAATCTTCATGACAGGGGAATCTGAAAATATTGTGGGCAGCACAGCCGACCTCTAACCTCACCCTAGCAAAATAGCTCATCGTGATGGCATGTCCATTTCCCCTTGAACAAATTGCTTTCGTTATGATTAGCTTGTGCCGCGTTAGTGGCTCTGCCATAGATGAGCATGACGAGCTGGACAAAGAAATCCCATCAGCGTGCCTCCCTATTCAATAGCTGCATGTCTTCCAGACACTGATCGTGTGCGTTACAGGTCTGAGACCCAGCGAATTAGGCAGAGTAGGCTTTTAGGCATTCAGTGGAGGGGGATTAGGCATGAGGCTCTACAATGCTTATTAACATACCAAGCGGGTATGATAGTAGGCATAATAGCCTGGCACAGACACGTCCTTACTCAGCTCAGAAGTGTTCTCATACACCGCGATCCCTAGACCAGTGCCTGGGTTCAAAAAGTGTTTGTTGTCTTTCAAATACTTTTGAGGTGTTCACCTGAGCTTGCCTGGAGTGGCAGATGGGCAGGGTTTGCATTTTTGGGACTATTCTATTAGTTCCATTTCTGCCAGGTAAGCTCAATCAATATGTTTTTGAAAGAAGAAAAATTACAATTTGGAGGTCTGGATCTGAGGCACTGTGTTCTGCTCCCTATAGACTAAGTAACAATGGAGAAACAAATGCACTATATGGCTGCGACCCATTTCTCCACCTTTCTCCTGAAGTGTGCACTTTCTTGCATGGATTTAACAAAAATGGTGGAAACTCCCACCTTCCAATGCACACCATTTCATGCTTTTAAATCCATGAAAAGGGAATTCCCAAGGGCACACTTCTGGAAAAAGAGTGGGAAATCGTCTAGAATGGGAAGAGCAATGCCAGAGTATAACGCTCATTAAACCAGGAAGGCCATGGTCAGAGACGATAAAAGACACACCCAGAGAGATTTAATTGGCCAATTGGGTGGGAAGGAAGTGAAGCAGCTTGTCAGTCACGTGTCACTTCCTTTGACAGGAATGCAAGTGCTGGCGTCCCACTGGCCTGCTCTCACAGTAAGAACTCACTTGGATGTACAGTACTGCTGTAGCATACATACACACGTGCCACGCACACCGGTACGGTTTACACACACACTTTCGCTTGACAAAAATAGCCCCCTCTAAAGCATTCTCCTCAATAACTGACTGTGTACACATCTAGATCCAAACAGAACAGGAGACAGCGCATCAGATTGCTTCATCTCTAATGACACCACAGGGAGATCCTGTCGATGCAGCGTTTACCTCAGTCAAGCATAAACACACTCAAGCTGTAGCCCACTCACTGCCTGCGGTACATGCAATAGTCATATACAGACCTGGGTTCAAAGAGTATTTGCTATTGTTCATATATTTTAGCTTCAACTGGTGTCTCCAGTTTTGTTGACATATTGCCGTTGGTGACGTATCCCCTTTCCAAACATACCGAGTTTGCCAATGGAACAGTCACAGAAGTGCAAACCCCACTGCACTTGGCACTTCAGGCAGGTTAAACAGGGTATATGAAAGAAAACAAATACTATTTGAACCCAGGTCTGGATGAACGGTATACCACTGTTAGGGCTGTGACGTAATTGAATAACCATGTACCTGACAGTCATGGATGAAGAGACTGTCATGAAAATAAAATACCCATCAAAAATAGGCCTACATTCATTTTTGTATTGTAGATAAACTTGACCTAATAACGGGAGTGTTCACTTATGATTATAAGTATGGTTGCACATTTTGGGGAATATTCAGAGATGGAAACTTTCCATGGGAATTAACAGAAATATATGCAAATTAATATCATTTAAATGTAGATGTTTTTTTGCATTGGATATATTTACCATATCATATGGACACAGAAACATAAGTAGACATAATTGCAAATTAAACCCTTCCATAGAAATGTTTAAAAACAATTTAGTTACGAATTGAACTTTAATTAAATGAGTTGACTCTTCACATGGGATGATTTCACTGAACAACAAAAGGGAATATTGAATGATCCATCGCATCTCCCAAAAAACGTTTAACATTTTCAACGTTTTCAACAAAAAGCCTAAAATGTACAGATAAATAGCGAACACGGAACCCAAACCGGCTGCGCGCGTGCGCCATCATGCATAAATGTATTTTGTCCCCCTACACCAAACGCGATCACGACACGCAGGTTAAAATATCAAAACAAACTGAACCAATGACATTAATTTGGGGACAGGTCGAAAAGCATTAAACATGTATGGCAATTTAGCTAGTTAGCTTGCTAGCTAATTTGTCCTGTTTAGCTAGCTTGCTGTTGCTAGCTAATTTGTCCTGTGATATAAACATTGAGTTGTTATTTTACCTGAAATGCACAAGGTCCTCTACTCCACAAAATAATCCACACACAAAACGGCCAACCGAATCGTTTCTAGTCACCTTTCCTCCTTCCAGGCTTTTTCATCTTTGAACTTATATGGTGATCGCATCTACACTTTCATAGTATTACCACGACGACCGGCAAAACAGTTCGTCTTTCAATTACCCACGTGGGTATAACCAATGAGGAGATGGCACGTGGGTACCTGCTTCTATAAAACAGTGAGGAGATGGGAGAGGCAGGACTTTCAGCGAGATCTGCGTCAGAAATAGAAAGGAGTTCTATTTTCGCCCTTGGCATCGCAGACGCTCGTTGGCGCGCGCGAGCAGTGTGGGTGCAATAAATGAATAACATGGATTTCTACATTTATTTTGCGACGCACGCGACGTGTCTGGTCTGGTCAGCATGTAAGCAGTTAGATTATTTTTTTTTTAATCTTACAAAGGAGTTGTTTAATGAAACATGTATGGAAACAGGTGAATTAACACTCAGCAGGCTCAAGCAAGCTAAAACCCACATGGTAGCAAAAACTACCTAGTAGAAATTAACAAGTTAGAAATTATTTAAACAGACTTTGCTGTATGCTACTACTTACTAGTTAACAACAAAAAAATCATGTCATAAAATATATTCACCCCACCCAGTATTGTAATCAAAACTTACCAAAAAGCACAGTATGTAGTCCTAGGCTCAGACAGTGTAGTAGTGTGGGCTCAATAGCATCTCATTAGTGTGCAAGATCTTGAGAATCAGTTGTACATGTGATGGAAGAATGCACTGTGCATGCAGAGGATTGCAATGCCATTGAATTGAGGATAGTTTAACCAAAATATGCCACAAGACCTAGAATTGCCTTGTGTATCCCACTAAAAAAAAGGTTCACTGTTATAAGCTAACTTTGAGAAATTTAAGCAAAATTGCCAAAATTCCAGGGCTTAACTTCCTATTTAAAAATTCCGGAAAAATTCCGGAAATTTACTGGAAAGTTTGACCCTTTTCAACCCTAATTATAAGCAATTGTTTTGCCAATATCTGGCATGGTATAGTTTGATACAGAATGTATAGACTGCGGGGATTGGAGGGCAGCACAAAGTAGAATAGTAGCCTAGGCTATACAGCGTTAGGCCGCAATGCACTTTTATGACTGCAGTTTGTAAACAGGCAATTTACCATCAATCCCTGTCATTTGGTTACATTTATGTTCATTTTACCGTTTCATTCTCGGAGTTGAAAAGTTATTTGCAGAGTTCACAACTTGCTACACTTGTGAGAAACAAGTGTTGGTTTATTTCATACCATCATTTACGCGCTCCATGTGAGCAATGAGCACGTGTCTGGTTTCTGTCATGTTAACGTTGACGGAGCGCACATGCCTGAACACGCATAGAAGTACCTGGCCTGCGTCTCGCAAATGTAGTAAAGTGCTCAACTGGGCTTCTCAGTGTTTTTTTCTTCACCTCACAAATTAGAATAGTTCCTCACAGTATTTGAAAAATCTTAAATAAATAGGCTATGGACATGTTGCGCGTATTTGTTTCTATTTTAATGATTGAAGATTTAAATCTTCATACTATAGCATAACTGTCCCCTTTCATACTTTCCTTGTCAATTCATTATCTTCTAGCCTACTTTCAGAAAAGCCTACAAGTAGGCCTACGTTAAGGAAAGGAGACATATTTGCTTGTGTCCGACATACGCTGTTGGCTGTGATTAACTGGTGCTTTTACGGGGGAGTGCGTTTGAGTTTCCTAAAGTAGCCTGGGTGAACTCCATCTCTTTAATAAGAATCAAAACGCTCCTGTCATAATTTAATCTTGTAAAGGGCCTCTCAATAGCTTAGATTACATTCATTTCATTACGGCGTTCTCTTGGAAGAAAATATATGTTAATGCCACTACCATCGACTGACCGCAGCAGCAGAGTTTGTTACGTTATGCGAATATTTTGGTAAAAGTGGGAGAAACCCCATCGGACTTAATTTGAATGGTTGTGTGTCAAATAGGATCTGTATTAAAAACAATGATATGCAGAAAAGCCAACAGACAAGGTAGGCATAGATCTTAAGTTTGACTCGAAAATGAGACAGATCCTCTCCAGCCTGGCATTTCTTCATTTGTAAGTAATAACCTGAATAATAATAAAATACCAAGATAATAACTTAGTGTAATGGCTGGTTTCAAATAAGAATTTCCATGTAAACAAGTATACAAACAGAACAAACAGTATACAAACAGTATACAAACAGAACTGTTTGTATACTGCATGGTTGGCCTGGCCAATTACCTTAAACTCAAATACCAAGACCGTCACAGCCCTAACTACTGCATGTCTGTGAGGGAGGGAATCCTCCCTTCCACACGCACATAATCCTGGCTCTTCACAGCAGCAGACACCTGGGGCTTCCACTGTGTTCTCAGAATCATGCAAGCCTGCAGAGGTAAGACTTGTACAAGGCAGTACAGTATTGATCTACTATGATATTTACTGTATCAGATGTTACTGTATTTTATTGTATCACTTATCCTCATGTCTACACAGCATTGGAATGGTTTTGTTCTAACTGACGACATTCAGTTGTCTCCCTGCATGACCCTATTGTGACTAACCTCAGCTCTTCAAGTCTAGACTTTAAAACAATGAAGGGGACCTTTAAAACTGAGATAACGTTTAAAGAGCCTTCCCTGGCTGGCAGGCAGGCAAACTAACGATCTCACAAAACCTCTTTATTGGCGTCCGTTTCTATTCAGGCTTCCAGACGAGAAGGAAGCGAAATGGAAATGAGACAGGATTAACGCCAAGTCAATATGCCATAAGTCCCAGTGAAATGGAGCAACACAGTTATTTAAATTCAAATGGTTTCAGCCAAGGTTTTGTGCGATTAACATTCAGATTGGCTTCGTCTCAAAAGACTCCCTATATAGTAGTGCAGTCGGCTTGGGGCGGTATACCAGGGTATTTTGAAATACCCAAGGTTTGATTTTTTAATACTGTCACTATTAAATACTTAGTAGTCAACTTGTGCAATAGCTCGGTTAATAGATAAAGCAGATTGTGTTCTTAATTCCGCCTGTTGGGTTTTTTCATTTTTGAAGCTGTTCCCCAAAGCAGCCGATTGTAAACAAACATACCATGACTGGCTCAAAGAGCACGCGGAAGCATTCGTGTCATGACGATCCAATGTTGTCCAGCTCAAGAGAGGTGGTCAAGTTACTAATTCACTACTAAATGTTTGCCAGCTAAATACAGTATCTTATAAGCTTCAAAATTAATTCCCTTCAGCTCAGGGCTCCAGCTATGCATTTGGTTTGCTAACTTGCTAGCTCACGTGGCTAGCTTGCAAGATTAAGCTTCTTGGTTACATTGATTACAGCGTGCCTCTGAACAGGGTATGGTAGTAGGTGCCAGGGGCATCAGTTTGAGTTTGTCAAGAACTGCAACACTGCTGGGTTTCACACAACAGTTTCCCGTGTATCTTGAATGGTCCACCAAGGACATCCAGCCAACTTGACAACTGCGGGACGCACTGAAGTCAACATGGGCCAGCATCCCTGTCGAACACTTTCAACACCTTGTAGAGTCCATGCCGCGGACGAATTGAGGCTGTTCTGAGGGCAAAAGGGGGGCAAGGCTGAAAGGACTTTGAAATAATGTTTGCCTGTGGCTCTGCAGAATCTAGCAGGTCTAAAAATGGAAGTCTCCGGGGATACCAGCTAACTCCAGAATCCCGTTCTGCTGTGATGAAAGGATCTGTGGCATGCTAACAGGAAGTTGAAATGACTCATCAGTGAAAGGTTGCAGAGAGAGAACAGTAGATCAAGACAAGGTGGTGGCAGCAGAGCGAGAGTGAAAAAAAACGAGTGAGGGCAAGCGGGCACAGAGAGCCTCGGGGTTGAGCTGTGGGTGTCGGGGAGGGGGGGGGGGGGGGCAGATGGTAGAGGAAACAAGTGACATGGAGGTAACAAGAGACTGCAGCAGTAGACAGGCCAGGAGGGCATCAGCCACTGTGAATAACACCTCTGACTTATTTTAAGAGGGAGGGAAGAAGAGGAGATTGCTAGTGTCACTATCATCAAGTGCAGGCGATTTGGTTAGCCAGCGTCCTAGGAAAGAGGGTGCCGTCCCAGTGAGGGTTAAGGAAGTTTAGCATTTTTGCTTTGAATTAGATTATACTAATTGTGCTATTATGGTATGCATGATTGCTTTAGCCTTCCTGCAAGTCTGCGTTGACTGGCCAGGCAGAGACAATAATGTACAGTGTTTTGAGTAATCTTTCTGTCGTAGGGCTGAGTCTAAGATAGAACCCCATTCCCTACTACACAGTGTGCTAGTGTTAACAAGAGCACTCAAAAATAGTAGCCTGCAATATTTAACACCCCCCTTTCAGACAAACAGATCAACTGATTGACCTCCTTGAGCTAATAACACAATGAGCTTTCCCGTTCCATCAGTATCATCTCACTGGGTGGATGCAGAGAAGCTGACCTTTAAATTAGGCCCAGAGGGGATCCGAGGGAGACGACCCATCATGTGCCCATCACCAATTGGCTTTTAAAACGACGTCCAGTGGCTTTTCATTAAACAACAATCCATACTGCTGGCCCACAATAGATACCTAATCATCCAAATCAGAGGTTTGCTGAAATCAGTGCCGAATTGCATCCCATTATCGGTAAGCACTGTACAGTTGGAGAGAGATGCATCACGTCCTCATTCTGATCTATGATAAAGTAAATGTTTTGCCTGGAGGTGTGGAGAGAATAGAGAAGCAAGGCAGGATGTGGCTGGCTAATAACCAGAGAGTCTAATAACAGAGTCTTCTACCTCTGCGGTGCTTCACAAGGAGGTGGTGTTGTGGCATTTAGCGGTGCCAAGACTCTGCAAGGTGCAACACAAGCATCTGCCTACTCTTAGTCAGTGTTGTTCAGACTGTTCACAGGTTTTATTCTGACGATGTGAACTAGAGAGTTTACGAGTGAGAGGAATTAAATATCAATTTTATTCAGGCATGTAATTAAACACATTGGCGAACGTTATGACAATAACTAACATGCGCTTGTCTTTTACTGTGTTCCCATTGGCTCCACAGATTCCCATATCTCCTTACTGTATAAGGGCTTCTGCTATGATGGTAAAGTTCCAGCAACTTTCCAAAAAATTCCCAGGTATTCAAGAAATCACAGTTAGCAGATTCCACAAATCAGGAGGGAATAAGCAGGTAATACAGAATCCTGCAACCAGGATTTCTGGAAAGGTTACTAGATTTTAGCAACCCTAGCTTTTGCCTTACCTCTAACACTGGTTTACTGAAACCCCCAATGCTGGCTAGGCTTTAGCATGAGCGTGTCAAAGTGTTAGTCCTGAGTAAGCCACGGGTTCTCCCAAGACAGGCCAATCACACAGCCAAGGGCTACGAACCTGACAGCAGAGAGCCAATCCCATAGCTAGCCAATTGAACAGAATGTCGACGTCCTCTTCGGGGATGCCCACTCTATTCAAATGGACTGGACTGTGTCACACAATGGTCTACCTTTCCTTCATGACAGTTGATAGGGGTTGATAGGTGAAAGCCATGGTGGGAAGTGGAAACCTGTTCACTCCTTTCATGTATAAGTGGTTATGAAGGACAGGAGATAAGGAGACCGTTTAAGAATATTGGGTCACAGCTACCGTGTGAAGGAAAAGCGACAAGAAAAAGGTGGGAATTTTTAAGAGCAGCTACACTGTGGACACAGCCGTTGAGGACTGAGGAGACACTGCTACTGTACTGTGACTAGGGTTGCAAAGGGTCGGAAACTTTCCAGTAAATTTCCGAAATTTTTCAAGGGAAGTTAAGCCCTGGAATTTTGCTTAAATTCATCAAAGTTAGCTTATAACAGTGTACCTTTTTTGTGGGATAAACATAAGGCAATTATAGGTCTTGTGGCATATTTTGGTTAAACTATTCACAATTCAATAGCATTGCAACCCTCTGCATGCACAGTGCACTCTTCCATCACATGTACAGATGATTCTCAAGATCTTGCACACTAATGAGATGCTATTGAGCCCACACTACTAAACTGTCTGAGCCAAGGACTACATGCTTTCGGTTAAGTTTTGATTACAATACTGGGTGAGGTGAATATATTTTATATGACATACATGATTTTTTGTTAACTAGTAAATAGTAGCCTACAGCAAAGTGTGTTTAAATAATTTCTAACTTGTTAACAATTTGTTAGTTTTTGCTACCATGTGGGTTGTAGCTTGCTTGAGCCTGCTGAGGAGTGTTAATTCACCCGTTTCCATACAGGTTTCATTTATTTAAAATTCTTACAAAGGCGTTGTTTAATCTAATTGCTTAACTATTTATCTGTACATGGAATTGTATTTGGGTTTTTAACAACAACAAAAAAAGTAATCTTTACAGGAAAATGCCCCGGGCACTATCTGATGTGCAGAGACATTTCACTGCAGCTAATGTAGAAGGAAAATCTGTGTACATTTGCAAAGTGTCAAATCATATGTGAAGAATGCAACAAAGATGCAGAATCATCTGGCCAAGTGCATAAAGTTCCCTCAGTGCTCACAACCTCTGACAAAAGTCCCTCTGCTTCTATTCGAGGTGAAAATTATGAATCAGACACCTTATCGATAGCAACAGCTCATGGTCCTCCTGGAATAAGAAGTTTTTGACTCAATGGAGGAACGTAGTCAGAGAAAGGCTGATGAATGTCTTGCTCGAGCTATATATGCAACTGGTTCACCTCTGATGCTCACAGGCAATGTGTATTGGAAGAGATTTCTGAATGTTCTTCGCCCAGAATACACCCCTCCGATCAGACATGCTTTATCTACTAATTTGCTGGATGCAGAGTTCAACCGAGTTCAAGTGAAGGTCAAGCAAATCATAGAGAAAGCAGACTGTATTGCAATCATCTCTGATGGGTGGTTGAATGTTGGTAGTCAAGGAATAATTAACTACATCATCTCCACCCCTCAACCAGTATTCTACAAGAGCACAGACACACCGGTCTCTACATTGCAGATGAGCTGAAGGCAGTCAATGACCTTGGAACACAGACGGTATTTGCACTGGTGGCAGACAATTCTGCGAACATGAAGGCTGCTTGGTCTAAAATGGAGGAGTCCTATCCTCACATCACACCCATTGGCTGTGCTGCTCATGCATTGAATGTGCTCCTCAAGGACATCATGGCACTGAAAACAATAGATACACTCTACAAGAAAGCCAAGGAAATGGTTAGGTATGTGAAGGATCATCAAGTTACAGCAGCAACACCCATTGGGGTGGTATTGTGATCAAGTTTGACAGTCTCCTGGAGGGGAATGAGTCTCTCCAAGAAATGGCCATATCACAGTCTGTTGATATGGACAGCCCCATCAAGAGGATCCTCTTGGATGATGTATTTTGGGAAAGAGTGGTAAGCAGCCTGAAACCTATAGCAGTAGCCATTGCACAGATTGAGGGAGACAATGCCATCCTGTCTGATGTTCAGACTCTGCTTGCAGATGTAAGAAGAAAGCCGTACTGCCCTGCCCACTTCACTGATGCGCCAAGCAGAGGAAACTGCAGTTCTGAAATACATAATGCATGAAGACTTCTGCCTGAAGCCCATACACACCGCAGCGTACATGTTGGATCCCAAATATGCTGGCAAGAGCATCCTGTCTTGTGCAGAGATCAACATGGCCAATGGTGTCATCACTACCATGTCTCGCCACCTTGGCCTGGATGAGGACAAGGTTACAGTCTGGCGAAGTACACTACCAAGCAAGGGCTTTGGGATGGAGATGCAATATGGCAGTCGTGCCAACATATCTCATCAGCCACCTGGTGGAAGGGACTTTGTGGATCTGAGTCTCTTTCCCCTGTTGCCTCAATCATTCTCCAAATCCCACCAACATCAGCTGCCTCAGAGCGCAACTGGTCCTTGTTTGGGAACACACATCGAAACAGGCTGACCAATACAAGGGTTGAAAAATTTGAGGCTTTTTGAGCCTGACAACGAGCCATCCTCAACAAGATTGGAAAGTGACAGTGAAGATGAGGCCTCAGTCTGATGTTCAAGACGTGGACATTGAGTAGGTCCAGGGAGAAGACATGGAAGCCTGAGAGGAAGACAACCAAAGCTTTAGTGTCTAGACTATCATTTTACAGATGCATGTTGAAAACGTTTTTGGGAGATGCGATGGATCATTCAATATTCCCTTTTGTTGTTTAGTGAAATCATCCCATGTGAAGAGTCAATTAATTTATTTAAAGTTCAATTTGTAATTAAAAATTTAAATCCTATTGGAAGGATTTAATCATTTGCAATTATGTCTACTTATGTTTCTGTGTCCATGTGATATGGTAAATATATCCAATGCAAAAAACATCTAAATGGTATTAATATTAATTCGCATATATTCCCGTTAATTCCCAAGGAAAGTTTCCACCTCTGAATATTCCACAAAATGTGCAACCCTAACTGTGACTAAGGCTAGGACAATAATTGTATGGTCACGTAAAAAAAAAAAAAAATATGGACAATAACAGAAATATTAAATAAGAATCGTCATGAGTGTCAAAGTAGTTTTAGGAGTGGGATATTCAACTTTATTTTCAAGTAGATATAGTTCACCCAATTGGTAGCGACCAAAGTAAGTTTTACTATTAACACAGGCATGAGATATAAGCCTTGATACCAATTGAGTTCACGACCCGAAGAATTCCGGCTGTTCTGGATGCAAAGGGGGGGTCTGACCCAGTACTTGATGGGTGTACCTAATAAACGGTGTGTATAAATGGTGCTGTATCGAATCTCCGTTCAAAATTGTGGGGAGATCAGAGGCAGTCAACAACTGAGGTCTCAAATGTAAACAAAACAATCTCTCGTTACCGTCCCATAGTGGCAGTCAGTGTAGTGTAGCGGCGCTATGGGACAGGAGGAGTACGATCAATGTTGTTTTTCCAGAGGTGATGTGATGCTGTCTGTTTACTTGAGGAAAATTACTATGGGATTGGGACACTCCACTGTCACTGTAGAGAATACTTGACACCTACACAAGGAAAATGACTATGGGAAGATCCACTGTCACACGCACAAACAGGAATACTTGACACCCAACTGTCTGCGCGACAGAAAACATTCTGCATGAGAATTCAATTTCACTGAATATGCAGAATTCCTCCAAGGTAACTAGTGGTTAAAGAAATGCATTAGTTGACAGAGATAGTGCTCATCGGTCACCATTGTCAAGGAGATTTTCTTCAATCGCTTTGGAAATGTCTTCCACCCTGGGTCACTGTGTGGAAATTGAAAAAAAAGGCCCATGAATTTCTATTTGAAATTCAATACAAAGAAGAAATAGGCCTAACCTTGAGGAAAAAGCAACTAAATGTCAAATGGGACGTAAACTCTTCTTAGAGCTTAATATATTTGTACTGAACAAAAATAGCTGAAATAAAAGATCCCAGAAATGTTCCATACGTACAAAAAGCTAATTTCTCAGATTTTGTGCACAAATTTGTTTATATGCCTGTTAGTAAGCATTATTCCTTTGCCAAGATGATCCATCCACCTGACAGGTGTGGCATATCAAGAAGATTAAACAGCATTATTATTACACAAGGTGCACCTTGTGCTGGGGACAATAAAAGGCCACTAAAATGTGCAGTTATGACAAACAATGCCACAGATGTCTGAAGTTGAGGGAGCATGCAATTAGCATGCTGACTACAGGAATGTCCACCAGAACTGTTGCCAGAGAAATTAATGTTAATTTCTCTATCATTAGCCACATCGTTTTAGAGAATTTGGCAGTACGTCCAACCAGCCTCACAACCGCAGACCACGTGTAATCACACCAGCCCAGGACCTCCACATCCGGCTTCTTCACCTGCGTGATTGTCTGAGACCAGCCACCTGGACAGCTGAAGAAACTGTGGGTTTGCACAACTAAAGAATTTCTGCACAAATTGTTAGAAACCGTCTCAGGGAAGCGCATGTGAATGCTCGTCGTCCTCACCAGGGTCTTGACCTGACTGCAGTTTGGCGTCGTAACCGACTTCAGTGGGCAAATGCTCACCTTCCATGGCCACTTCATAGATTAATACAGGTTTCAACAGATGGCAGACAGCGTGTATGGCTGTATGTGTGTTTGCTGATGTCAATGTTGTGAACAGAGTGCCCCATGGTGGCGCTGGGGTTATGGTATGGGCAGGCATAAGCTACAGACTAACACAATTGCATTTTATTGATGGCAATTTGAATGCACAGAGATACCATGACGAGATGCCCATTGTCGTGCCATTCATCCGCCACCATCACTTCATGTTTCAGCATGATAATGTACAGCCACATGTTGCAAGGATCTGTACACAATTCCTGGAAGCTGAAAATATCCCATGTCTTTCATGGCCTGCATACTCAGACATGTCACCCATTGAGCATGTTTGGGATGCTCTGGATCGACGTGTATGACAGCGTGTTCCAGTTCCCGCCAATATCCAGCAACTTCGCAAAGCAATTGAAGAGGGACAACATTCCACAATCAACAGCCTGATCAGCTCTATGCGAAGGAGATGTGTCGCCTGCATGAGGCAAATGGTGGTCACACAAGATACTGACTGGTTATCTGTACCCAACAGATGCATAACTGTATTCCCAGTCATGTGAAATCCATAGATTAGCATTTCACTGTAAGGGCTACACCTGTTGTATTCGGTGCATATGACAAATAACATTTGATTAGGGCCTAATGAATTTATGTCAGACTGGTTTCCTTATATCAGTGGTCACCAACCTTGAGTCAAGATCACTTTCGCAGTCAAAAAACACGCAGAGATCTTCCGCTCAGATTTTTTATTTAATTTAAAACATGACTTGTAACATTAACCTAATAAAAACAGTTCTGTAGGAATGATGTTTGGGCAGTAGGCCTAATACATTATCACAGCATATTGGCTATATGCCTGGCAATATTGTAATTCTCAGACCAAATCAACTTTCAAAACTCAAGCTTTGATAACAAAATTGATCAGTTGGTGTATCACTTGCGAGGCACTGCGGACCATAAATTGAAATAATTACCTATTTTTTTTACTGGACTGATGGTACCTGCATCTAATGGCTATGGTGCTTTCAAGACAACTGGGAACTCAAAAAAAAGAATGTCAAAATCATGAAGTCCATGATCGTCAGGTCGGAAAGTCAGAGCGCTAGAAAGAGGCCAGAGTTTCCGAGTTGGAATTCCAAGTTCAAAAGATTTTTCCCAGTCGGATCTCGTTTGAGTTCCCAGTTGACTTCCAACTTCAGTGTGTTCAAGACGCCAATTTCCGAGTTCCGAGTTGTTTTGAACACAGCATTAGTCTCAGCAGAGGGAGGGAGAGACTGACCAGAGACGGGACAGTCTCCCACCGGATGGCTAAACTCGAGTCACACCGCATCTGCCTCAGTCATGCACAAATTCATGTTATTCCTATGACCAGAGAATGTTAAATATTCCTCTATATTAAAGTAGCCACGACAAGCTGCTAATAATAATAAAAATGCAAGACTATCAATACACTTGGCTACTCATTCGTTGCAGCAGTGCGAGTGGAAGTACGGAGAAACAAATTTTATGTTTTGTAATCGCGTTGAATAAAAACAGTGTTGACAGTGCTGAATAAAAACTTAATCATGAACTCACCCATAAAAACAGCAGCTCTTCGCTGTATTCTTTGACAGTCTCTGTGGTAATAGGTTTGTATCAAACTTTGCTGTGGCCGGGGAAGCTTTGTAGGCACGGTGGTTGAGCTAGCCGATTGGCGCACTTGATTTAGTCTAAGATCTCCCGGTCCTCCTGGGTAGGCAGAGTTTGTCTTTTCAAACAGAAATGGTTCAGAATGGAAACAATTTGCTTACCCAGTAAGCAAAGCGTTACCAGGTAAGGCAAATGCACCTACCGCCAACACTGCAACGCAAATAAAGATAAAGGAGTGCAAGCCTTTATCGTTGGCTTTTCTACAGAAACGTTTGTCAATCAACTAGGAATGCCTTGAAGATCAACCAATCGATCGCCATCGACCAGCTGGCGACCACTGCCTTAGATGAAGTGTAACTCAGTAAAATCTTTGAAATTGTTGCATGTTACGTTTATGTTTTTGTTCAGTGTAAATATGTTACTGAAACCTGTTTTGTGATTGTGACCTACATTATCCTCATATTGGCTAACTTAATTGCAGTGGTAATTGACAGGGAAGTGAAATCACCTGTGATAGTAAGCCTGAATGATCCGCTTATTCTACTACAGGCAGAAAGACTGGTGTGCTGACTTTCTTTACCTTTAAAATGAGAGGAAATGAAACCTTTCTTCACGCGCAACGTACATGCAAATGTATCTCAAATGACTAAAAAAAGTGTGTGTGCAGTGTTTCCTCTGAAAATAAAGTTAGCAGTGGGTGGGGTCTGTGCATGCAAGTGTGCGCTTGTGTATTTGTGTGTCCATGCATGCAATTTCATCTTGTGTTTAGGTCTTAAAGTAATGTCGGTCTGCTAATACAGGTCTAGTGAAGCCCCAGTGCACGCACTACTTTTGTAAAAAATTAATTTAAAAAAACGATATCTAATAAATACTGTAAAGTACACACACTAAAGCATAGCCGAGGGAAGTAGGGGTGCTGAGAGCGCTGCTGCACTCCCTGAATATGTATTTGGTTATTATCCTTTTTTTTACATTTCAGGGGGTGGTCTAGCACCCGTACTTCCTGCGGCTATGCTTTAGTGTGTGTAAGTACTGTATTTATACTTGGGATATCCCTTTTCAACAGGAAAAGTAACACAATAACTAATTAAAGCTTGAATGACTTGAGTCACATCTGATGCCCAACAGAGCAGCATGGACACAGCAACAGCAAGTCAGTATTTCCCACAGTGGTCAGCCACTCACACGAAACTGTAAATCAGTATTTCCCACTGGTCACACACAAGCACAATTTCCCCACACTCAAGTAGCCTGTCTGTCACTTTAGGCAAAGTGCTGCTGTGGCTTCAAGAGCTGTAGGGGCAGATCTGGGAAGTTTTCTAAATGGCCAAGCAGAAGCCGTGCATAATGCCAAGTCATAATTTCCTTCGAGACCGTCGCCTTGAGCTCAAGTGTATTTAGTGGGACAGCTGGAATTACTATGAGGCTCATAGCGGAGTAGTGGGATCTTTTAAAATATAAATACATATTTAAAGTAAGTGATATGATGTATTATCAGATAGGCCCTAAACATTTTGCTTTGACGTTTGGACATTATGCCCAAATAAATGTAATTTCTCTTGAAAAAAAAATGGATATACTGGAATGATAAGTGTTTCTTGACTTAAAAACTTTCAAAAATGCCTTACGTGCAAAAATAGGCTACGTTACACGTTATCCGCTGAATAATGATTCCACCCGAATAGATTGTATCATGTTATGATGGGCATGGGCCAAATTTTCATTAACCGTCACGTAGCCTATGAGAAGCGAATTAGGCCGGTGACATTATGGATTCCGAACATTCGATTGACAACTGATTGATTAAGTGACAATCACGCACGTGCAATGAACGGCTATACATATTGATTTCAACAATCGCACTGACTGGACGTTAGTCTTCGTTTGAGTGCGAAGACCCAAAGACAAGTGGCATAGGTAGCATGCCGCAGCAGGAACATGCAGCTTGACTGTAGCCTATCATTCATCAATTTAAATAACCAAAGAAAAACATCACGTTTCATTACATAGCATAACATTGACAAATATCAATGCAGTCGTGTCGATGCGGACGACAACGTGCAGAAGGCGGAGTGTGTCCGGCGCGGGTAGTAGCGTAGCACTAGCAGCATGCCCTGATTTTCTTGCCTACCATTTTCGACAGTGCACAGACCATCACTTGTGTGCTGCCTGCTAGCTCTAATTTTGCGTTATTTTCAGCCATTCTCTCGAACGTGGTGTCAACTGATACATACACACAAACACTTAGCACGGCCATCCCTCCAAAACATTATGTAGGGTAAAAAGCGCTTCTCACCTTGCAATTTTCTCCCCATTTCTCGCTCGAGCGAAAGAGCCGCTCCAGCATTCGTTGACGTCACACGCCCCACTCTGCAGCAGAAATACAGTAGGCTTGCAATAGAACGAGAGGGCGCACTGGGAGAGCGAAGGAGAGAAAATAAGTCTGTTCAAGCTCGAATAAAGATTTCTGCCCACCGAAATCTAGAAGATGAAAGACATCCCTCTACCTGTGTGATTCCCAAGGAGCTTTCATACCTGTGAACACAGGACAGAAAAACACGATAATTCCCTGGAGAACTAGGATTTGAGATGAATGCATACAGAGAAAAATCCTACAAACTTTTTTTTAGAACATTTTTTAAAGCATGTCAAAGTAGGCCTAGTCACTGCAACTGCATGTACTAGTGATAATGATCACCTATCATGTCATCTATAATGGGCTCCTCACTTTATTTCAACCAATCAAATGTGATTTGATCAACAAACCAATCAGTAATAAATGTATCAATGAGATTCTCTCTTTTTTAAAAGCGCCTGTATAAACGGGTAGGCAACAGCCACGAAGTCACAGGCTAATTAATGCACTATAAAAATCAGCAGCTAATGCAAGAGGACTAGGAGTCATTGACTATGGACGTGAGGTGTGTGCCTCTGTCTGTCTGTGGAGGAGTCATGCTCATAGGGGACACAGGGCCATGTGCCCCCTCAGGTGTCCTGGTAACAGGACGTCCTGGTATTTTTTGTGTGTGAAATGTTTAGTTGTGTCTCTGTAATGCTACTAACCACCTAGCAATTTTATGAAGTTGGCTTTAGCTAGCCCAGATTGGGGACCTATCTCCCAACTAGCTACAAGAAGCCATTTCAGGCTATTATTATTATTTTTCACCTTTATTTAACCAGGTAGCCAGTTGAGAACAAGTTCTCATTTACAATTGTGACCTATTAGTCAAGTTAGAGTAGCTAGTTTGTCTAACTAAGCTGGCATGCCTGCTGGCAAGGTTGGTAGACTTTAGAAAAGCAAGCAATTACCAAATGTACTGAATAAGACTCACATTCCTTTCTAATCTTTTTCCCAGATTTTAGCAGAGATGCAGAGCAGCATATTTAGTTTCTTTAACTAAATAATCACCAGTCAGCTTCAAGATGGCCACCATTGTTCCTGTGCCCAGGAAAGCAAAGGTACCTGAACTAAACAACTTCTGTCACCATGAAGTGCTTTGAGAGACTAGTCAAGGATCATATCACCTCTACCTTACCTGTCACCTTAGACCCACTTCAATTTGCTTACCGCCCCAATAGGTCCACAGACGACGCAATCACACTGCCCTAACCCATCTGGACAAGAGGAATACCTATGTAAGAATGCTGTTCATTGACTATAGCTCAGCATCCAACACCATAGAACCCTCCAAGCTCATCATTAAGCTTGAGGCACTGGGTCTGAACCCCGCCCTGTGCAACTGGGTCCTGGACTTCCTGACGGGCTGCCCCCAGGTGGTGAAGGTAGGAAACAACACCTCCACTTATTGTGGGAAGCTTGTGGAAGGCTACCCGATACGTTTGACCCAAGTTAAACAATTTAAAGGCAATGCTACCAAATACTAATTGAGTGTATGTAAACTTCTGACCCACTGGGAATGTGATGAAAGAAATAAAAGCTGAAATAAATCACTACTATTATTCTTGCATTTCACATTCTTAAAATAAAGTGGTGATCCTAGCTGACCTAAGACAGGGAATTTTTATTAGGATTAAATATCAGGAATTGTGAAAAACTGAGTTTAAATGTATTTGGCTAAGTGGATGTAAACTTCTGACTTCAACTGTATATACACAACTTAATCCCTGGCCACTTTAATAACATTTACATATTTTGCGTTACTCATCTCATGTATATACTATATTATATCTTAGTCTATGCACCTCTGACATTGCTCATCCATATATTTATATATTCTTAATTCCATTCATTTTCTTAGATTTGTGTGTATTGGGTATATGTTGTGAAATTGTTAGATATTAATGCACTGTCAGAGCTAGAAACACAAGCATTTCGCTACACCCGCAATAACATCTACTAAACACGTATGTGACCAATACAATTTGATTTACAGACAGCTCAAGTGTTATGCTTAGAAATGCATTCAAAAATTAAGATACATTTTTTACATAAAATGAAGCATAATGATGATGGCTCTAGATTGCAGGAAAAAGCAGTTTCAGGTGTTGGAGAATTTTTAATTTTTCTAACTTTTCGATGGGGGGGGGGGGGACTAGGGCGCGTTTGTTGTGCATGGTGTGTATCTGCCTGTCTGTCACTTTGTGCAAGTGGACCATTAGCAAATTGCTAATCTTTAAAAGAAAAGGGCAATGGAGAAGTTTATTTAAATTTAACCTACTCCATCTTGTAAAAAAAAAAAAATATTTACTAGCCCAATCCAATTGTCTATCAAGAAATTCTCAAGGATTAATCCTCTGCTACCCTTGTCATTTCTCATCATTACAATCATTTTCCTTTAGATATCGAAAGAAAGCCCTAATGCTGGGTGGCATTCATTAGTGTACGCCAGGAAAACGTAAACAAGCATTACTCAGTCCCTGTTTGTCTGTTTTATTCAACGTGGTGCCTAGTGAATGCAACCCTGGTGCTTATTGTTCCCAATACGGGTGCAAACAGGACACAGTGTGCAATACAACGCATGTATGATACATGTATGATACTGATACTGCTAAAGCACCATCTTGTGGCCAAGTGAGAAGACTGCACTCCATCGTTCACCACATCGAAGGGAAACGCCACCACTTTTCAACCTCATTTTCATTATTTCCAGCACAATACCAGTGTAACGTGTTTCTATGTTTTGTAGGGAAAAAATCTGAAGTTAAATAGTTCTACCTGATGACATCTTCAAAAGTTAACATTTCAAAAACGGATTCTCAAATACTGAGGTTTGTGGTGACTTTGGGAGCAAGAAATACCCTTCCTTGGGCTAGAAACTGGTTGCAGGGTTTGAAAATCACTTTTTTACATTTAATCTTACCTTGTGATGTCAAAGAGAAGCTTTTTTTCTTTAACAGATAGAAACACACATGTAGACACTGGTTTGGTGCTGGAGATGATGAGTATGAGGTTGACTGTCTGGAGCGCTTCAGAGATGGGTCGTACTCAGGAATGAAATGGACGCAAATGTGGTGAAACGGGGAGGGACTATCTGAACTTGTCCAATAAGAAACCCTTGTTTTCGTTTTCCGTTGCAAAACGTTTTGCCACACTGTGCATTGGCTGCTGGGTAATATTATCATGTACACTCAAATACATAAATTACCTTTAGGGGATATTAATGGTATATTGTATGTCCCAATACAAATCAACCACTATAGTTCTCAAGGATGTCCTATGCATTATGTATGGAATAGGGTGCCATTTGGGATGCAGCCAAAGGGGAGAATCCTGGTGGTGTTCAAGTGGCAGTTAGCCAGAAGATTCCGACACTACCGTTACGCTTGTTTACACTGAGCTGCACTGGGGTCGGGAACGCCATCACGGTTAGATTAAGACACTGTGGAGCCGGCGCGAAATCAATGCGGGGATGGGATATGACACTGTACTCCAAATTGTACTTTTATCCAAACTGATACACCGAGAAGATTGAAATACTGAGCTTTTCCAGAAATATTGCCCTTTTTGTCCTCATGCTAGCAAGAGAAGCCACCGCAGCCATTTTGGAATGGCAGTGTCAGCCAATCAGCTCTTTTGTTGTTCAATGCAACACGTCTTTGTCAGTGTTCGAATTTAACCTTAATTGCTTGGATTAAATTAAGATGACGCTGTACCAAAGTTCCAAGACAATGATGTTAACAAAGTACTGTGACAGATTTAGATCAGCCACTTCTCCCATCCGTTCCTTTCATTCAGTTTTCTTATTAGAAGCGACGGCCCCATTGGCTGCTGGGTAATAGTAGGGCTGTGAACCTTTATTGTCTCTTGATTGGCTGATTGAGACATGCTGTGCTTTGGTCTGCCTTCATCATTGCGCAAACAGCCTCAGCTGGTGTAGATATTATTAGTATCGGTTTGCATAGCAACCATAATAATAAATAATATATGCCATAACACATGCTTGACATTTCAACACACTGAAGTCGTTTTTTTTCTCTTCCCAAGAGTGTATTGTAATGCTGGTTGGCCGTGAGGACGGAGGAATAAGAAAATAATAGAATGGAGGGAGGAAAAATGTCAAGAATGAGATTTGGAGACAACCTTTCTTGTCTAGCCTTTTCTTTGTACCTCGGCAAGGAAATGCATGTAATTCAAAAGACCTTGAATGACTGAGGACGTTGAATGATGCCAGTACACGTTACAGACAATACAGTACAGTACAGATAGTACAGATAATAAGATACACGCAGATCCGGAAACAGGCACAGAACATTTCAGAGACAGTGGCTAGGCGCCCCAAATGGCACCCTATTCCCTACATAGTGTACTACTTTTGGTCCACGGCCCATGAGGAATAGGAAAAGGTATCATCTGAGACGGAACTAGTATTCAACATACTACTATTGCTCCCCAATGCAGTGATTATCTCAGCGAATAATCTCTTTTTGATCATATTGGGCTGTGTGACTGTGTCAATTCCAACATGAAGTCAATAGACTTGTGTAAAGAAAATGTACTTAAGCATAAAATGTCAATGCAATTGCTAAAATACACTTAAGTATCATAAATCATTTCCAATTCCTTGTATTAAGCAAACCAGATGGTGATTATCTACGGATAGCCATAGGCACATTCCAACACTCAGACATCATTTACAAATGAAGCATATGTGTTTAGTGAGTCCGAAAGATCAGAGGCAGTAGGGATGACCAGGGATGTTCTCTTGATAAGTGCATGAATAGGACCATTTTCCTGTCCTGCTAAGCATCCAAAATGTAACTAGTACCTTTGTGTGTCAGGGAAAATGTATTGAGTAAAAAGTACATTAAGGAATGTAGTGAAGTAAAAGTAGTCAAAAATATAAATAGTAAGTAAAGTAGAGATACCCAAAAAAAACTACTTAAGTAGTACTTTATTTTTATTTAAGTACTTTACACCACTGGATATTATCTTAAAGTAAAACTCCACTCAAAAACGATCGTTTGGGATTTTTTTCATTAGTCCAATGTTGACATTGTCCCAAAATATTATATTCAACTGATGCAAAACGTTTTTAACATATGTAACTTTCAAAATACAGAAATTATCCCCATATGATGTGTTATGCGTCATATTGTGCCACATTTATCAGTTGAATATAATGTTTTGGGACTATGTCAACAATGGACTAATGAAACAAATACCAAAAGATCGTTTTTGGGTGGAATTGTCTTTTAAGATGGTAGAATACTATACAGAACCTGCAGGTGCTGTTTCTCGACAGCAGAGGGCAGCAGTAGTGTACAAATAATAACAGTGTCAACCCATACTACTGTAAGAACTAATCATGATGCGGTACCTCATAAATCAGGTTAAACTAAGAACAGCTCCATTTTCAAAATGATTGGGTACTGCTGCTCACTCTTAAGTGAATAGGAAATATTGGACAATGGACAGGTTATGATATACAGAGGGTTAGTCCCAAATGGCACCCTATTCAGAGCACTACTTTTCACCAGAGCCCTATGTGTGTCCAAGCAGAGTTTCTCCAGATTGATGAGTGCTGGAGGTGAACTGAATAATATGGTATTGATGAGGGTGAAACAATGGTTGTTGTACACTGACATGGGTATAGGAAGTAACGGACACACACACACACACACACACACAGAGAGAGAGAGAGAGATCAAAGTACGAAAAAAAATGATGTGAAAATAGTGGTCAGGGACTTGTTGAGAGAGGTAGTTGACTTCAATAGAGTGACAACATTTTCACAGGTATATAGGACCTAACAAATCAAAACAGGTCTCACCGAGAAAGCGAGCCAAACTTTTCAAAGTTTGACACGTTCATCAGAAAGTCAAACGAGTTTGCGTTTGTTATCATGTCACTTAGGCAATGAGAAAACTGAGGACAAAACAACAAAATGACAAAAAGTCAAAGGGATCACTGGTCTGTACTCATTTATTACGTCGAGTACCAATTAAACACAATAAGTGGATTAAATGTGATAAATTGCAGGTGAAGGGCTTCATAACGATAGGAACATTCTATGCATACCAATGTAGATCAGACATGATGATACCATATGGACCATGGTGTGTAGAGAATCTCCAACGAGATACAGTCCATGCAATTACATATAGAATCCCTGTAGATTCTAGATATCAATATACATTTAGATTGTCAATTATCTCTATGGTGTAGTAGTCTAACAGATCAATGTTACAGTGTGGTTGCACACAGTACCGTGACGTATACAGAAGGTGCAACACATAAATCAGTTTGCACGAAGGTACGTATATCTCTACTACGACTTACAATAAAAGGAAACATCTTGTCGACAACATAGGCCCCTGTACACACTCGGGTTGTGAACGGCGTGCAACGCACTAGACAGTGGTTGTGATACAACAGATATTTGAGACACAATGGAGAGTTTGTCCGCACAAAAATTACTTACTCACGCGTTGTTCTCTCCACAACGCAAGTGTTATAATTATTGTACAGAGACACTCTCCATTGTATCACAACCTTTGTGCCAAAATGCATTGTTCATCAGTTGTACAGTTGAGTGTGTAAAGGACCATGGATGAGTCCTTCTGTATGAAGAATAATTTGTTTGTTTTTTCTGCCAATATTGAAAGCTCCCTAATTACGACCGGTTGAAACCAGATTTCTTCTACCCCATGTACGAGAATGATACATGGGTCTGATAGCGAAATCCATGTACACAATGACAACGATTATACAGACCTCTGCATTTTCTGCTTGAGCCATACTGTCGATGTTGCCATGGTAACAGAGTATGTCTTATCAAGTATGGCTCTTGTTTTTTTCCAGTGGAACTTATTTTGGGCCGGCTTTCAGTGGGGTAGGTATGACAACAGGCTGGCGAGTTGCATTCATTTGCATATTAATACAGCTAACAGCCATTGTGTGTTAGTTTAACCCCTGCCTGAGGGACCTCATCAAATCACTGTCACATTACCTAGAACTTGGGCTATATATAGAGGCTTTTATGCAAATGGTGTCAAACACTTGGAAACTATAAATAGGTGGTCATTCAGATACGGACGGTGGTATCAACAACAGCAAAAAAAAATCCTGTTCTCCTCCAGTAAGGTTCATGGAGGGTTCTTACTTATCACTAACCATGTGTATGTGACAAATCAAAATTTGATTTGATTTGATTTGAAACCATGTTGGAGACCATGTCTTCTTCACACAGTATATCTCACGTGACACTATTTGAACAATGGTGTAATTACACAAATCCCAAAAACGATACAGAAGCAGAGGGGATACAGATAAAGAGAAGAGACACAGCAGGAAGTGGCAGACACGGGATTGAACCCCTGTCTCCAGTGGGAAAGCATGTACAGTGTATATGCTACAACTAGACCACAGACTCTGCACCAGTGTTTTCTGTGTTAATAATAACTACTTTCATCTCCACTGACAGTCTTTGCTCTCTGCCTATAGCAGGCTGGGTGGCCTGTCGATATAGCGTGCATAGCATAACCACAAAGTTCAGATATTATTTGAACTTTAGTCACTTTGTAGCCCCCGCTCGTCATCTCTGTGTACTTTGCGTTTCCTCCCTTGTTGAAAATAATGAGCAGGTTTGATGTAGGGCTACTATAGCCGGTAATGAGAGGAGTGTTGCTGTTCAGGCGACATGAAAGCTCTTCAGTCTATCTGGCCTCACAAGCGGCGGCCATTATGGAGCCGGATAGAGCGGTTAAAGCCCCCATGGAGGTCTAGTTGCGGACTTTATAATGGGGGTTGGCGGAAAGTGACCGAGGCTACAGCTGGGAACCCCTTTTAAACTATACTGGAGGGATGGAGCCGTAATGCACATATTAGGTTTTACTAGGAATTCCCAACCTAATTCAAGTGTACAGTCAGAAGGGACATCAGAACACAAGCTGTATTGTAGGCTTAATAAAGTGGTTGTCTTGTGGACACAGGCTTTGCAGAGTGAAAGTGGGGGTCAGTCATAGGAGTATGTGTGCTTTCGCTATGTGGAGCTCATCATAAAATACAAATGTTGATAGCTTTGACAATAACACATCCACTCAAAGCCATGTCTAGAAGATGTATATTGTGGCACTCTTCAAAACTGTTTGGTAACATATATGGTAACGTACATAAATGTGACAACTGCTTAACAATCGTAACATGACAAGCTCTGTCGCTTTGATGTGTGTGTGTGTGTGTGTGTGTGTGTGTGTGTGTGTGTGTGTGTGTGTGTGTGTGTGTGTGTGTGTGTGTGTGTGTGTGTGTGTGTGTGTGTGTGTGTGTGTCTAAGTGTCTAAACATTTCCATCACACTCTTTATAGAGTGAGAACGTCGAGTCCATAAATTCTTCAGCCATGTCGAGTAACAGGAAACGGCACATTCGTCAGCTGTCATATCAATCTTGCCGTTTATCCTTATCATTCACGTGCAGGGGGACGCAACTGTCCTCTGTGATAAATGAAAGAGGGGTGAATGGATCAGGGATCCCTCTCTATCTGTCGACGGGACGAGAGGAAGGCCCCGGCGGTGACACGGTTAACGGTTAACCACCTTGTCCTGGGGACCGTGTGATCTGTTACCCCCTAGAGCAGCCCAGGAAACTGTCTCCCCTGCCCCAGTGTCCTGTACCTGGTTAATGGTTAAACCCAGCATCCTGCCACCAGCCATCATTTTGGATCCATAACAATAGAGGGTGCCTAGACCTGGATGGATGTACTGTGGAGGAATGGAATCCTCTCGTTGTCTGTCTCCCCTTGGCACGCAATGGCTGTTCGGTTACTGGTTAATGGGGGTACGCATGGATCAATCGGATGGACTGTCAGAGGGCACAAATACACAAATACACACACAGGGGGATACTGAGTATCGACTCATCTGATTGTACACAGATCATCCAGATAGCTTGTTAACAGGAAGTGGACCCTATGCCAGCTGAGAGTTGATTGACAGTTGAGATGACTGATGCTATTCTTTGTGTTGTTTTGCATTTGCGTCGACCTCGATCCTTTCCAGTTGTAATATGTGTTCTCTTTCGAAAAACTTCAGTTCCATGAGTTTGGAACTATATTTTTCTCCTCTTTGCATGTGCGTAACTTTATAGGGAAGGAACATTTTTTTAAAGAGAAATGACTGGATGGCAATGGAAAATAATAGCCCTTGTTGAGTTACTTGAATAACGAATCACATAACCAATTAATCTTAATAAACTTGCTTACAGTTGTACTTATAGCAGTGAATCATCGACATGTCATTATGTTGGCCTTTCTAGGTTTGTGAATTAAATACATCCTTGGCCTCCGCTCGAACACTGTGAACTAGATTGTATAGTAAAGTTATATTGTACCAATGCCATGTATTATTTAAACTAGGGGGGAAGGATAATGTATACTCTTCAAACAGCCTTGTGGCTCTTCAAGGATAATTCACAGTCTGTTATTCAACAGAAACATTACTTTTTTAACACACATTTAAAAAACACATTCTCCTCTTTAGAATTTAGAAGTTGTTTAATTGTCCCTTTTATACCGTTTCCCATTTTCACCTGAGTTGAACTCATAATCACCTTAGCCACAAATGTAATTACCAAACACCGAACATTAATTTGCATTGTCACATGATCCATGGGAGTGCTATTAGAGCAGCCCAAGACAAGGGAATTAGCGGCTATAACAAGAGAAAGTGTTTTGATTTTCAAATGGCCAGCGATGCTCTGAGTCATTCATATGAAACCCCATTTAAAAAGAACAAAGAAAAGAACAGCTAAACGTCTCTTTAGGGGCTCAAAACGCTCCAAGGGGCTCACATCCAGTGACAGTTTCCGTCAGTGATACTGACAAGGCCTGGGCTCTGGGTCAACTGAGGCCTTTGAGGGGCCCCTGTGTGGCCCCAGCATGGCGTCCATACACTCAGAACAGAGAGAGACGTCACTCTCCCCTTCCTCCCCCAGGTGAGGGTGACAATCCATCACCCGCCCAAAGGCCACGGCACTGGGGGTGCGGGGAGGGAGGAGCAGGGCTATTATGCGTCATTGAGGGGAGGAGAGGAGTGAGGGGGTTGTGACTTATATACTGTTAGCTATACTGTTAACCCGGAGGGAGGTAAAACAGCAGGTACAAGCCAGGCTTGGAGGAACAGAACAGGGGATTCTCTAGCCAACTACTACTACTCCACAACAGTCTGATAGTGTTCTCCTATGGAGGTCTGTGTGAGTGTGTGTGCGTGTGATGCTGGCTGAGGATGCTTCCCAAATGGCCCACAATTCCCTATATGGTGCATTTGGTACACAGCCACAGTGTTTCCATATGGAGGTGTGTTTGTGTGAAGCTAGCTGAGGAGGAAGCCACGTGTGACGTTACACTATTGCCTGGGGCTGCAATGTGGTGTTTCGACTGGACGGATTATAATGTGTGGTGTGTCGATATGACAGACAGGTGACGTCATACTGGGTAGCCTACCTTTGTGTGCCCTGAGCACGGTCAACTTTAATGACTTTTCTGTCGCTTTAACTCAACGACTGATTGGGTCCCATCAGCTCCTATCAAACTGAGTATGAGATTATACAAAATGTTCCCTATATCATGCACTACTTTTGACCAGGACTCATAGGGTTCTGATCAAAAGTAGTGCACTACGTAGGGAATATAATGCCGAGACGAAACCAATATCATTTGGCATGTTTGCCTCTGAGCAATTAGTTGACAATAATTCAGATAAACATGAAATTTAACATCATCTAAGAATGGATCATTTGGTCCTTTGTGGCTCAGTTGGTAGAGAACACCAGCATAGTGGGTTCAATTCCCAGGACCACCCATACAGTGCATTCAGAAAGCATTCAGACCCTTTGACTTTTTCCACATTTTGTTACGTTAAAGCCTTATTCTAAAATGGATTAAATAGTTTTCCCCACCTTATCGATCTACACACAATAACCCATAATGACAAAGCAAAAACTGTTTTTTAGACATTTTTGCAAATGTATTAAAAATAAAAATATCACATTTATATAAGTATTCAGACCCTTTACTCAGTACTTTGTTGAAACACCTTTGGCAGCGATTACAGCCTTGAGTCTTCTTGGGTATGACGCTACAAGTTTGGCACACCTGTATTTGGGGAGTTTCTCCCATTGTTTTCTGCAGATCCTCTCAAGCTCTGTCAGGTTGGATGTGGAGCGTCGCTGCACAGCTATTTTCAGGTCTCTCCAGAGATTTATAATCAGGTTCAAGTCCGGGCTCTGGCTGGGCCACTCAAGAACATTCAGAGACTTGTCCCAAAGCCACACTTGCGTTGTCTTGGCTGTGTGCTTAGGGTCGTTGTCCTATTGGAAGATGTACCTTTGCCCAGTCTGAGGTCCTGAGCGCTCTTTGATCAAGGATCTCTCTGTACTTTACTCCGTTCATCTTTCCCTCGATCCTAACTAGTCTCCTAGTCCCTGCTGCTGAAAAACATCTCCACAGCATGATGCTGCGACCACCATGCTTCACCTTAGGGATGGTGCCAGGTTTCCTCCAGACGTGACGCTTGCCATTCAGGCTCAAGAGTTTAATCTTGGTTTCATCAGACCAGAGAATCTTGTTTCTCATGGTCTGATAATACTTTAGGTGCCTTTTGGCAAACTCCAAGCGGGCTGTCATATGCCTTTTACTGAGGAGTGGCTTCCGTCTGGTCACTGTCCCATAAAGGCCTGATTGGTGGAGTTCTGCAGAGATGGTTGTCCTTCTGGAAGTTTCTCCCATCTCCACAGAGGAATGCTGGAGCTCTGTCAGAGTGTCCATTGGGTTCTTGGTCACCTTCCTGACCAAGGCCCTTCTCTGCCGATTGCTCAGTTTGGCCGGGCGGCCAGCTCTAGGAAGAGTATTGGTGGTTCCAAACTTCTTCCATTTAAGAATGACGAAGGCCACTGTGTTCTTGGGGACCTTCAATGCTACATCATTTTTTTGGTACCTGTAACGCTCGTCTGAAGAAGTGGACCAAGGTGCAGCGTGGTATGTGTTCATGCTTCTTTATTTACTCAGAACACCAAACAAAACAACAAAAGAATAACGAACTTCACGTTCTGCAGGCTTCACAGAGCTAACAAAAAACAAGATCCCACAACATAGGTGGGAAAACAGGCTACCTAAGTATGATTCCCAATCAGAGACAACGATAGACAGCTGCCTCTGATTGGGAACAACACTCGGCCAAACGCAAAGAAATACAAAACATAGAATGCCCACCCCACACCACACCCTGACCTAACTAAATAGAGAAATAAAACGGCTCTCTCAGGTCAGGGCGTGACAGTACCCTTCCCCAGATCTGTGCTTTGACACAATCCTGTCTCGGAACTCTAAGGACAATTTCTTTGAACTCATGGCTTGGTTTTTGCTCTGACATGCACTGTCAACTGTAGGACCTTATATAGACAGGTGTGTGCCTTTCCAAATCATGTCCAATCAATTGAATTTACCACAGGTGGACTCCAATCAAGTTGTAGAAACATCTGATCTGATGATCAATGGAAACAGGATGCACCTGAGCTCAATTTCGAGACTCATAGCAAAGGGTCTGAATACTTATGTAAAAAGGTATTTCTGTTTTGTTTTTTTACAAATTTGCACAACTTTCTAAAAACCTGTTTTTCACTTTGTCATTATGGGGGTTTGTGTGTAGATTGATGAGGAACATTTTTTATTTAACCCATTTTAGAATAAGGCTGTAGCGTAACACAATGTGGAAAAAGTCCATGGGTCTGAATACTTTCCGAATACACAGTACATAGAAAAATGTATGCACGCATGACTGTAAGTCGCTTTGGATAAAAGTGTCTGCTAAATGGCATTTATTATTGTTATACTGTCAAACCACTAAGGAGAATTACTAGGTTTACATGGTTAGTTCCCCAGCTAATGGTTATAATTCACTGCTATAGCAACACAGTATTTGACATGCACACCATATCCCCTGCTAGATGATCGATGCTGTTACTACTGTAGTAGGTACATTTTGCATACATTTCACGCGGCTCAGATGTGCGATGCTTGATTTGATGGTTAATTCAGATGCAGGAAACAGAGAGCTGCGTGGAGCCTGGTAAGCGAATGCAAATCCTCACCCTGCTCAAGCTGAAGGTTCAGTGTACTAGCAGAGCCCGCGTTCCGTTCAGCCCACTCATTTTATACTGCTATTCTTTATGGCTCAGGCTTCTCTCTCTCTCTCTCTCTCCCTCCCTTCTGCTCTCTCTCTCTGTCTCTTTCAGGCTCTCTGATTCCATCTTGCCCGTGACAGAGGGGGTATCATTAACACACATGCACATGCACGCACACACACACACACACACACAAATGCAAGCACAAATGCCCACACACACACACACACACACACACACACCGAGTATTCTCCAGGCCTCTGCCATTTGCAGTGACGCTCGGTGGGTGAGCCATCGTTAGAGGAGAGCGGTGCACTGGTGCCATCGCTTGGCCACAGTACATCTCCTTCCCCAGTGTTCGTCTGAATAGCGACAGTACAGTAAGACAGCAAACAGACGGCTCGTAGTGACACAGCTGTCACAAGACATGCCTCATTAATGCTCCTCAAATGTCACCCTCTAAAGTCATCGCTCACTGTTCACACTGATCTGCCCGACCTGGACACAAGTGAGGCTTTCTTTTAGGAGAGGATTTTGTGTGATTGTGTTCATACTGCATGACTATTTGTAGATGTTTATTAAATTGGAGAACTTGAAACAGGCTGCCGTGAAGCTGTATGCTTTGAGAGCCAGTTGGAAGGGGGGGGGAATTGGGTCTCTGGCCAATAAAGGGTGTTTAAATGTAGTCGCATAACTATGACATGGTTGAAGTCCAACTCCGACATTCTGATACAACACTATTGCAAGGTGTGAACTACACACACACACTACTCTGCAGACACTAGGAGTGCATCGCTGAATCAGCAGAGTGGTGAAGCCGATCCATCCATCACTGGGCGTGGCAGGAACCAGTCATCACAGGGGCCCCAGCGCACTACAGCCTACCCAATCCGGGGAAAACAGGAGAGGTGTCCTGTAGAAGCTATACACAATGACGGCCATCACAGACTGATCCATCACACTAGACTAGAGGAAGTTGAGCCGCTGAGAGTCACTGAGCCTGTTGCTGTGCTGCCAGTGCCACCGGCTGGACCGGGTTAATGGTTAACCCATTGCATCCTGTCATCCATCTTGGATCTGCCGGATGCTGTCCGATACAGGCGGGGCCACTGTCAGGGGCATTGTTATGGCCAGGGGGGCTGATAAAATCCCAATGTAGGCTAAGGCAACACTGAGAGAGGGGGTGGGGAGGTTGTTGTCGTGACAGAGTGCTCCTGTCTTGGGTTCTCGCTTTGGGGTTTTCCTTGTCATTTCTTTGTTTCTAGTCTCATTGGGTTTGGAATCAAAGATCTTCGTAAAAAAACTACGTAATGACATGTCGATGACTCAGGGCTATAAGTACAACAGTAAGCATTTATTATCCAATGAATATCAACTGTAATTGAATTTATTTAGATATTCCTCCAAATCTATCAGTTTGACATCTTGCAAGAAGCCACAGGTATATACAGTGAGTAAACTTACATTTAGTAATTTAGCAGACACTCTTATCCAGAGCGACAACTACTGCAGTAGAGTACACCTAAGATATAATTTACATTGGTACAGTACATGATGGTACTGCATCCAGAGTGACAACTAGTGCAGTAAAGTACACCTAAGATATATATTTGCATTGGTACAGTAGATGATGGTACTGTACATTGGTAGAGTACATTGGTCATTTCCTGGTAATTCATTCACATTTCCATTAGAGCTGTGAATTGATAAATTCTCAATAAATGAATCCTACCAGAGATACCAGGAAACTGCATTATCGCCCTGTGTTAACATGATGTGTCCAAAATGCCACCCTATTCCCTTTATTTATTTGATTTGTTTAATTTATTTATTTGCCCATTTTAAACACAAAACAACCACATGGGGCTCTGGTCAAAGGTAATTCACTATATAGGGCAGGGATGGGCTCCCCTTTTGAAGGTCCTGGGTTCAATTTCCACAAAAAAACTCAGTTGGGGTCTCAATTTACTGTTGCGCGTTAGAATAGATGAATGCAATTGCGACATCCGGTCGTGCATCAGCAGTTTTTCTCTTATTATGTCAGTCACTGATAATCAGTCAATTAGCCCATGTCAGCTAACATTTTTTAGATTGCCAAGTTAGCTGGCCGCTAAACTATCAAAACTTGTTATCATGGTGGAATTACCGGCTGGGGGCCCCCATTGATTTTGTTAGTCAGTCTAACTTCGATATCATATTAAAAACTGCAAACATCTCACTCCACCTTATGGCAAAATGTGTAGAATTGCATGAAATTAGCTGTAAAACAGCTCATTTTCCTCTCCAACCCATTACAACATTTGTAGAATTGCATGTTATAAAATTGCTAAATATTCTCTCAGTCCCATGGCAAAAAGTGTAGAATTGCAGTAAACATGCTTTAAAATTGAAACATTTTCACTACACCCCATGGCAAAATGTGTAGAATATTTACGAAATGAACTCTAAAACTTAAAAAATATGCTCTCAGCTGTCAAGAGGGAGGCCACTAATATGTTTTGCATGCAGAACCGCAAGCAACTGCGGGTGAGTTCCGATTTTCTGTGACCCCCACCCCCATCAAAGTTGCACATCCCTGATGAACAGTATACAATATGAAGCTGCACATGCCATTTGTGACTCATCAATGGTAAAAGTAGAGCAGACACTGCCTGCAAGGACCTTCAATAAATATTTTTCTCCAAGAATGCCTGTCATGGCAGATGCACAGTATACTAACAATCCAGGGTTATTATGAGGGCCTTTGCTTTTAACGGTTGCATCAAGGACGGTGGTGAATTGTCCAGCGGTGATTGAATTGCATTGAAGTAATTTACCTCGCGCCAAGAAATGTTCACCTTTCTGTGCTGTGCACCCGTGTAACACCTTTGACTGAGTTACCAAGGAGATGTTGCGCGCGGGAATAGAACAGCAAACCGACACTCATTGACCCTTTGGTTTGACACGCAATTTGTCAGGGAAGAGATAAGAGACACGAGTACAGTGAGTTTTCCCTCCCATCTATCTGCTATAGTGCCTCGCCTGATCAGTCATATTAATGAAGAAATTTGGCGCCTCCGGAACAATGGGAAAGAATTAGACACTTGGAGAACATGTTTGCATAACGAGCTCCTTTGCCGTTTTCAACAGTTTCTAGTCTTAATCACCTGGCGCTCTCCAGAACACCTACACCCTTCTTCAGGATCAGATATGGGGACCACCGGACCGGGAAATGATCTGAGCCGCAGCATTAATCCGCTAAGCTTGATTGCTATTACCGCGGTGTGATTATGCAGCTTGATTACCGAGCCCACCCCAAGGACCATGGCGCGCCTGCTTCTACACGTTCTCTAGGTGCGAATCAAATTACGCAGTGATTACCTTGTAACAGATCAATCGAGACGTGGCGGCCGGTGTGGTCATACACGATATAGACGTGCGTCTGAAGAAGGATGACTGTGATTATTAATGGATACTTGAGGTGGCCTGAACGCTGTAGACTTGAACTGTTAAATCGGACCCTGATACGTAATATAACCAAATGCATTCATATTACGTTTCAGAAGAGTGATTATTGGATTATTGCTGTAGACACAGAAATGTTTGCAGTTCAAGCATAGACAAGGGGGTTGTTTTGTGCTCTTGAGAGGTCTCGGGCAGTAGCTACTTAAATAGGCGTTCCTTACCCCATTTCAGCCCGAATGTAGTGGACAGCTTGCGCAGTGGATGGAGTGCAACTTTTTTATCGCTTATAGGCATTTTAGTAGTGAATGTTTTTTTTTATTATGGAGCTGTCTGTACCTAAACCATACACTAACCGTAACCCTTCTAGGTTATTGCATCCTAAGTCATAATGTTTGCAGATGTTGGATAAATGCCAAGAACAGAAGTGTGCTTGTGAGATCAAGATGGTATGCAACAAACCAAATGTACATGGAATTTTTTGAGATGCCAATAGACCTAGTACACAAGGCCACAAAAAGGGATGATAGCCCTAACCCTAATTCGCTACATTGGTGTCAGAAGTGGGATGGCAGCCATGGGAGAGGTGTGTACACGAGAGTGACTTGGCATAGAGAAGCATGAGGACACGCTCTCCCAAAGGAAGGGGTAATGTAGTGAACTTAACCCAACACCTAGCAACCTCAACAACAAGGCATAACTGGCATAACGGATAAGGTGTTGGCTTGAGAGTCGCTGGACACGGGTTCGAGTCCCGGTCGAGGCAACCCCTGAATTCAGTACAATATCTAATCCTTTACTAGGTTTCATTCCCCGCGTCAGGGTTTTTCATCTAATCCTCAGCCAAAACACAAATATGGTTCAGGTTGACTTCATTTCCTGTTGAAATGCGATTCAATGGAAAAGACAATAGACAACCGGGCTACGTTTTTTATCTCACTTGCCCCTTGGAAAGCATCAATCACACAGAAATTGTAGGGGATAGTCTCGACATATGAATTGAATTACTAAAACTCATTACCCATCACAGAACATTGACTTGAATGGGGATTTACGTTCTAGTAATTCTACTTTAATGACTCTCCCTTTCTCCTGTAGTTGTCGTTTGATCTTCATGTCAACCCTATGCATTACGGAGCTGACGGCTGGGGTCTGATTGACACAATGAGTTGTCATCGCCGTCGTGCAGGGCCTACCCCTGTGAAAACACAGGTCTCCGCGGGGGTCGCCAGCTTTCCGACAGGACTACTTAATGGCCTTCATATAATTATTAACAACCACCGTGTGGCTCCAGCTCCATAAATGTCAACTCCGAAAGTGGAGTTGATGCATTGTGGACTGGACTCTCATCTCCGTGAAATACATGATTTGAAACAACATTAACATGTGTCTGAGAGCAACTCGTGACAGGCTGTTTAGGGGGTTTAGTAATTACAGCTGAGATGGTTGAGGCTGCAGTCATGGGGTTCACCGGAGTCATTTTCTAGATCTGAATGCGAAAAAGAATACCAGTTTAAGCTGCTCCGTGCGGAATTCCATCAGTGGCACAGTTCAACAACTCTTCAGACTTCAAGTGTCTGGATAATGAATCACTGTAACTGCACAGCTATGCAATTCAGATTTCAACCACCCTCCACTGGACATGTTGGCTACTTAAACAATGTGCTATACCACTGAATATCCCCCCCGTCCACTGTGCTTTTGGAAGTGGTGAGGATGGATTGAAGAGAACTGTTGCCATCCATAAGGGATGATGGACAGGAGTTGGGGATATACATTGAGCTCCATGTGGTAAGGGTCACATGTTTCACGCTGCCTGGTACTGTGCGGGGAGTTGTCAGAGAGACAGGGGGAGAACGCAGGCTCTTACGCACTGGTGTGGGCAAGGGGCAATGTTCTGCCAGGCAGCCACGTCACAGGCACACAGGGTGTTCTAAATTGCCTGTCTGTCTGCCTTTTTGCTTGCTTGCCTGCCTGCCTGTTTGCATGCCTATACACTACCAACGACAGATTGCCCGGAGAGAGTCCAAGCGAGTTGCCTGCAGAAGAAAGTGTGCTGAAGATCTCGACTGTCTCTCCAGTGTTATCCCGATATAACTCTCTCTGTCTCCTCTCTTGGTAATCACTACTCCTCTTCCGTGGAGGACACAACGGGCTGAGTTGCCTTGACCACAGTCAGGGAAGATCCTGCTCTACTCTGCTCTAATGTTGACAAACAGCCAGAAAGACCATGCATAGAATAGAATAAAATAACTTGATTTTCCCTTTGAGGGAATTTAATTTTTGGAGATGTTACTGTAGGCCTTTTCACATGCAAGTGTTGGGAATTGAACTTTCAGGACACAACGCTTAACACTATATGATGTGACTGTGACACAGTATAAGTATTGTATTCAAAGATATTGGTTATTAAAACCTCAAGTGTAGCACAATAATGGGCTATAATAATACATGGAGAATGCTTGTTTCTGTTCAGGCAACCTTATCAAGTCTAATATAACTCATAAGTGACCAATGAGATCCCTGATCACAAGCTCAAGAGCACAATAGCCAGATAAGAGTGCAATCTGTCATTTGCATAGAAATAATGTTAGAAATTGAAATATATCTTCCCTTTTTTTTTTTTTTTTTTTACTTCTGACACTGATTCAAATGGGCTCATTTGCATTTAGTAGACATACTGTATACTGGTAAAGACCAGCACCACACAAACATTCACAGTACCATTGAATTAGCAGGATGTGTTATTGGAAATGTTATTTCCTTTGTGCATATTCCTTTTGATAAGTGACATGAAGGATATGAATGATGAGCGAGTCAGAGCAACAACTGTCAGTAGGTAACATTCTCTCGACACAGCCAGCATGAAAAGGAGGAGGTCAAAAGGGAAGATTGCAATGCTACTGGGTCACAAAGAGACAAACAGAGAGAAAGAGAGAGAGAAACAAACAATCATTGATCTCTTATCTATCAGCATTGTGGGAATGAATGACAGGTTAGACGGGGGAGAGGCTAACCATAGAGACATACAGTATCTCTATGGGGCCCTTTGAGATGAACAACATACAGCAGGCCATAGACCTCCAAGGAAAGAGAAAGTATGGTTAAGGTCTCTTTCTGATGAAGGTCTGTTTAGACTGAAACATCTGCACCCGAGGTTATACCAAATAAATACCAAGTATAATGGTGTCCTCCCTCAGCTAATGTGAATGTCTCATCTCCACATTTGGTAGCTATAAACCCGTGACCTACTTCATGTCAGAGGGACCAGAATCACAACACTGAGTAATAGGGTGTTCACTTTAATGTGTTGGGAGCTCAAAGCCTTGTGAATCAACATTACATAGAACTGTGATGTCTAATGTTAGGATTCCACTATCTGCTGGTGCTGGGTTGTCCCGTTAGAATGTGTATTTTTAGGAATAGCCGCAATAGTCATCCACATGACTGCTTTGGTGGAAGATACTGTGTTACTTACATAAAGGAAGTTGTCAGCATAGGCGAGGAAGGACTGAGGAATTTCTATGCATGGACAAATGACTCTTGCACTGTTTCCAGAAAACCAAACATTTTATTCATAAACATTTGTCATAAAAATAACAACATCAATATTCAATTTATCGAAAGTATTTTCGTATAAACTGTGTATATATACAAAATTCATTATATACCCAAGCAGTTAATATAACTTAAGGCGAGTTAAAACACTTTTTTACAGTACCCTGACTGATTGGTGACATTCTCGCCAAGCCATAACCATTGTTTTTTTGCTAAAGTGAATAGCTTCCTCATCAGTAATGCCTTGTCAAGTCTTAAATCATCTCATCTGAAAAGTACATAAACTCGCAGCAATGTGTGCTACCTGATTACTCAACAGCAATGTTTTAGTGTTGTGCTGCTAGTCAATTCTGGCTTGACAGTACAATACAGTACATCGTACTGTACCAGAGCCATGTATAATGACTTACTAGTTTAACACTATAGTCCTCATCACGAACTGATTAGCAGTGTAATCAAATGATATTTCGAGTCACTATTATACGAACAGTTAGGTCATCTTTTACTTGTCTTAGAAATATATTTATATCAAATGACAATCTCTCTAAAACACTATTTTGCTACCAGCCCTCCAAAGGTACACGTAAAACATTGTGAGTATGTTTTAAAAAAGCATTTTCCACTTTAACAATTCAAGGTTAAACAGTGGTCTTTTGAAATATGTATATACACAGCTATAAAAATACAAAGTACAGTCATACAAATATATTTATTTTCCATTTATGGTATAACTTTCACGATTTAATAATTCAACCATTTTGTTTAAATACAACACAAAGACCAATCAATAGAATACTGATAGCAAAGCAAAATAAATTCTCAAAACCTTGGCACAAATGGACTGCTTCGTGACTAAAGCCAAGAATAATGTGTTACATTCATGTCATAAAACGAAGTCTCCTGCACTTCCATTCGGCAAGTGGAGGACTAAGTTATTTGTTGGCTATATTCAATAATACCACATGAACATAAACATGCATTTGAAGAACCACTATCTGACTGGTTGCAGTGTTAGTGGAATAAAACAGCCTCGAAAGCATAAAATATAAGACTTTCTAGTGGATAGAGGATATCTCAAATTAGATATAAGTGCAATACAGCCCAGCAATTTCGATGCAGTTCGTTTTCTTATTGGTATATTTCTTCGTCGAGGTTTGAAGTTGGAGCTGTCCAGACGAAAGGGTGCTGAACTGCTGCAGGCATTTGTTATGATGCCTTGGTGTTTGGTTTGGCATGACCAAATTGGTTGATTGTAACAGAGAAATACAACAAGTGTCTGTTGAGCTGTCAACTCGGGAAGGTTTTACAATCAAGTTATGCATGTGTTGCATAGAGTCAGCAGCAGCAAGTAAACGAGGGTCGAAAGAGCAGACCCTTTTCACAATTCACTTTCCGATATAGCATTATGCAAATCAAACTCGCAAAACATCCTTATTCTAAGACTCCCTATAGAGACTTTCACAGTCAAACCAATTTCCCTCGACCTATATGTCACACCGCAAACGTTGATACGTCGACCTGTAATCAGCAATGAACTGTCAAGCTTTTTATCTTCGACGGAAAGATTGTAATGTTGTGTGGACAGAGCTACTCGTGTGCGTAGTGGTGCCTCTTCAAATTCCCTCCGGAAGAGTAAATTGCCACGCGCTGATCACTTGTGGCTTCAGCTCCATCTTCTCTTTCTGTTTCAGGTGCACGCGACCGTGCCTTTTCCTCTCGTCGCTCCGGGCGAACCTTTTGCCGCATACGTCGCAGGAGAACGGCTTCTCTCCCGTGTGAGTCCGGGTGTGGGTGGTGAGGTGGTCGCTACGGCTGAAACTGCGCAGACAGATGCGGCACTGAAAGGGTTTGTGTCCGGTGTGGATGCGGATGTGCCTGTTGAGTTCATCCGAGCGGGAGAAGCGCCGGTCGCAGTTCTCCATGGGGCAGGTGAAGGGTTTCTCTTTGGCAGGCCCGGTGGAGGCCGCGGGGCTTTTCCTGACACGCGGTGCCTTTTGCGCGCGCGGCGTGTAACTTTGGGCAAAGGAGTCTGGCAATAAGGAGGAGTAAAGAATTGAGTCTATAGTACTGGGTAAAGCTGGTGAGGTAAGCTGGCAAGACGAATCGCACTGATTAGATAATGGCGGAAGTTCAATGTTGGGAAACATAGCTGGCTTGAGGAGGTTGTTGGTTGAGAGGTCCATGACTGGCACTGGGAAGTTGGAGTAAAGAGAACTGCAGAAACTCTGAGAGCAGGTGTCAGAATAGCACTGCTCCTGCTTGATTCCGCCTTCAACTTTGAACTCCATCTCTGGGTTAGGACACATGGGGGAAAATGAGTCCAAAAGTTCCTTTACATCCACTTGTTGGTCAGACGGGAAGTCAGTGGACATCGGGAACGTTTCTGATGATTGGAAGCCCGTTTCCAAATAGGAGTCCGATTTATGGAACGTGCCCCATTCGTAACAGCTGCTCTCGAACTCATTCTTGACCACTACTGGAAAAGACGCAGCTTCTGACTGTGGCTCGGTGGTGCTGTTCTGGTTTCGGACTTGAGCTGGGGAGCCGAAGCTCACCTGGGGAGAGGCTGAATCTTGAGCTTGGCCGCCGGATTGACCGTCGGGGTAGCTGGGACATGTCTGCCCCGGAGAGTACAGGGGCGGGGTGGCGCTGCAGGTGGAGGATTGCCTCTGGACGCCGGCGTCGCCGAAGCTGCTGCTGTCCATGGTGCTCAGTTGAACTTCGGAGATTGGTAACGTAGAAATACCGACAATTTCTGTGATCATGTTGAGCAATGTCTCTGTGCTGCACGGCCCCCCCTGAGTCGCCTCCACATAGAAGCTGCCTGAGTAGGCGAGGGAGGAGGAGTAGCTGCCTTTGGGCGCCTCGCAGGGATTAAAGGCGAAATCTGAGTTGGAGGCCTCGGTTTTCAGGGTTACAGGTGCTCCCTCTGAAAAAGAAAGAGGGAAAGTTTGTCATTACAAATGTTGATTTTAGACTGATAAATGCACATAAATTAAAGTCGTTATGTAATCAATAAGAATACATGCGTAACATGCACCGCTGCAAATGGGACACATTAAATCCATGCGATGTTTTTAATAAATCACAATGTGCAACCACAAACTATGTTATTCAAACTATCAATGCATGCATATTGATTTATCACATTATGCAATGCAGCAAGAGGCTACTTCGAATTTACCATGGGTAAACTGGGCAGGTGCTCCTCTCTCTGCGTCCGAAAACATCTCCTGGGTATCTTTCCGAGCGCTATTTTCCATCCCCAGGGAAGAACCGTTACAATTCTCAAACTGAGGGTAGAAGGAATCTTTAGAGTTCAAATCCATGTTATTCAGCATGATTGCGAGATTGATTTCAAGTTTGTCAATCCAGGTAAGTGTAGGTAGATTTAAAAAAAAACTAAACAAAGCAAATACAAATTATGTGTCCTTTCCCCTCTGATGCACGGGTCGTCAATTATCCCCGAAAATGTGCTGGTGGTCGTATGAGGAAAAGGGTGTCAATAAATATTTCGAAATTTCCTTTTTGTCCAGATGACTGCGTGTTGTATCGCTTTGTAGCTTTTCGGCTATCTGTTGCTGTGGGTAGGTTTCACACCAGTGGCTTCCCTTGCCTCTCCTTATATACACTCCGGCGGGTCGATAGACCCCTCCCCCCATTCATCGGCTCCAGTGAGAGGATTCCCCGCTGCGTGTAAACTTCATGCCCATACATGGACAGAGGATGTGACGGGCTTCCCCAAAAAAAGGAGAGTTACGATTCTGACGTTGCAACAAGTCTCTTGGATCTGCGAGAGAGACTGCCATTGATTTACCATCGGGTATGTTAATGTTATGTATGAGAATAAACGCTTGATTTATCAAATCATGATAACAATATATCATGGCAGTGGCATGGCAAGTGTTCGTGCATTTAACTCGGTCGACTAGAAAATATGGTAGCTTTTAGACAGTCATGCGATGCCGTGTGGAGATGTACAATGTCTTCTGCCACCAATCAACACACCAACACACTTAATAACTTAATTTCTCATAAATTAAACAAATTAAGATTGGGAAGGCTTTAGGCCATATGACGTTACGGTTAGGCTACTAAGCATCAATTTCATTTCACTGTAGGATTAATAGAAGAGATATTATACAAATCAAGTTAACTGTGATGTAGCCAAGGAAGAAGCAATACCCCCTTTCCATTGTGGCAGCTGAAGTTACTGCACCCATTAATATTTAACTGGTTCTGAAAATTTGACCATGGGCTTGTATAACATAAAAAGGTAACAGTTGTAGGCACCCTGTTTCCTTTGTAGTGCACTGCTTTTGACCAGGGCCCATGGGGAATAGGGTGCCCTTTGGGATGCAACCTGTAGGTTATCTAGGCAATGCACTTGCTCACATCAAAAGATGACACACCTTAAACTCAAAAGAGAGGCATTGGGTCACCTTATAGCAGAGGTTATAGACCTAATCCTTGAAACATTTGAGATTTTTGTTGAACACTACATGACCAAAGGTATCTGGACACCTGCTCGTCGGACATCTCATTCCAAAATCATGTGCACTAATATGGAGTTGGTCCCCCCTTTGCTGCTATAACAGCCTTACTCTTCAGGGAAGGCTTTCCACTAGATGTTGGAACATTGCTGCAAGAGCATTAGTGAGGTCGGCACTGATGTTGGGCAATTAGGCCTGGCTCGCAATCAGCGTTCCAATTCATCCCAAAGGTGCTTGATAGGGTTGAGGTCAGGGCTCTGTGCGGGGTTGAGGTCAGGGCTATGTGCAGGCCAGTCAAGTTCTTCCACACCGATCTTGACAAACAATTTCTTTATAGACCTCACTTTGTGCACGGGGGCATTGTCCTGCTGAAACAGGAAAGGGCCTTCCCCAAACTGTTGCCACAAAATCGGAAGCACAGAATCATCTAGAATGTCATTGTATGCTGTAGCGTTAGGAATTCCCTTCACTCGATCTAAGGGGCCTAGCCCGAACCATGAAAAACAGCCCCAAGACCATTATTCCTTCTCCACCAAACTTTACATTTGGCACTATGCATTGGGGCAGGTAGCGTTCTCCCGGCATCCGCCAAACCCAGATTAGTCGGTTGGACTGCCAGATGATGAAGCGTGATTCAAGCATGATTGAAGCGTGAATGTGTTTCCACTGCTCCAGAGTCCAATGGTGGCAAGCTTTATACCACTCCAGCCGACGCTTGTCAATGAGCATGGTGATCTTAGGCTTGTGTGCAGCTGCTCAGCCATGGAAACCCATTTCATGAAGCTCCCGGCTAACAGTTCTTGGGCTGACGTTGCTTCAGAGGCAGTTTGGAACTTGGTAGTGGGTGGTGCAACAGACGATTTTCACGAGCTATGCGCTTCAGCATTCGGTGGTCCCATTCTGTGAGCTTGTGTGGTCTACCACTTCACGGGCGAGCCATTGTTGGTCCTAGATGTTTCCACTTCACAATAACAGCACTTACAGTTGACCGGGCAGCTCTAGCAGGGCAGAAATTTGATGAACTGACTTGTTGGAAAGGTGGAATCCTATGACGGTGCCACGTTGAAAGTCACTGAACTCTTCAGTAAGGCCATTCTACTGCCAATGTTTGTCTATGGCGATTGCATGGCTGTGTGCTCAATTTTGTCATCAACGGGTGTGGCTGAAATAGCCGAATCCACTCATTTGAAGGGATGTCCACATACTTTTGTATCACATACTTTTGTATATATAGTGTAGCTGCTGCTACTTCAAACTCGATCAGTTATAATGTCGTGGCCCCACTGAGCACATGTGGGCGACAGAAAGGTAGGCCTGGATGCTGTTTTCTTTTATAAATGCAACTCAGGAAAAGTCCTTGCTGGTAATTGCTTCCTACACGCTGCTGCTGCTCAGCACTGAACTGTTTTCACTTATTCACTTCCATCGTTGTCTAATAGCAAACGTGACCGCTGTGGTGGTGTTGTCACCGTGCTGAGAGCCTAAACTACAAAACACTAGGCTATCTAAAGGGTTGGCCTTTCAGGTATGCGGGGGAAATCGATAATACCCCGAAGTGTTCAGTGGTTGAACCAACCTGTCCTCACAGACGTTGACATTTCAAACAATAAAAAAGGCGTTTTATTTTCACTATCTGATGCTGGGTCCATAGAGGCGATGTAGCACATGTCCCTATGGGGAAAGTTGTTTAAATCGAGTGGACAAACTGTTATGTGCATGAGTTTTCTTTCTATGATATCAAAAAGTCGATAAACACTGAGTGTACAAAACATTAAGAACACCTTCCTAATATTGAGTTTCACCTGGTCAGTCTGTCATGGAAAGAGCAGGTGTTCTTAATGTTTTGTACACTCAGTGTACACTTTCATACCGGCAGTGCAAATCAGTCGTTGCGCTGTCCACGGTCCTGAAAGCACCCTTGTATAGCCACATTCCATCGCCCTTACATGGGTGATTTCAGGAACATGCCAGTGCAGATTTGAGCACTGTCACCATTTAAATGCTATGGAAGCTCATTAGATCATATTCCCTGCTTAATTAATTTAACATGTAATCTATATTATTGCACAAGTGTATCGAAAACGATAGTCTAGGCTACACATTGCAATATGATGACAAGTGGTAATGGTATAGCCTACCTAAACTCGCTGAAGCCAAATGCATGAGGGGGTAGGCAATTTGAACTGAATTTCAAATAAAACACACATGGTTTGCTATCTCAGTTGTGTTCTCTCCTAGCTCGCAAATGACACCGATTTGAAGAGTAAGAATGGATCTTCAAAATCGTTGCCGTAACTGCATATGGAGAGAGGAGCACTCCCCGTCCACTTTCTAAGTTATGATAATAGCCTAATGCGCTACTGCTCGCGCCAGCCAGCGAGGCTTTGACATTCTCTGGAACAAATCGTTTTCACCTCAGTGACGTGCCTCTAGCTGCTCTAATTCTAGGGCCTCGAAATGTTACGTCTCTCGGAGATGTCTTCAAGTAAACCCATTGAAGTCTATTAAAACAGATCTGATCACACAGAGGTATCCGTCCCGAATAGCACCATATAGTGCACTACTTTTGACCAGGCCCTGGGTCGAAGCTAGTGCACTAGATAGGGAATAGTGTGCCATTTAGAGCCACGGGGTTTAGAACGCTGTTAAGATAACTGCAGAGTGCACGCTAACCTCTCTGCTCCCCGGCGAAATACCACAGGGCCAAGAAGCCTAATGGATTTGCGTAATGTCAGCACTTACCCGAGATTATTGCACGGAGCCCAATTTAGTGCTTGTAAAAGTTTAATGAGACACAGGTGTTATTGTATTCTGTGTAAAAGAAGTCTGATTTCTATTATGGAATTTGGTAGGCTAGTTTTAGGATTGGATGCTCGTTCTAGATCTTAGCATGGTGTTGACATCAAAGAATAATGTTCAACGTGTTGGCTAGTGCTAAAAAAAGGAAACATGGCTGGAATGAAAGGATATCTTCCCAGGTTCAGGAGGCACACTTTGAATAAAGTTGGTCCCACATGGCACCCTATTTCCCATATAGTGAACTACCTTGGACCATGGCACATGGTCAAAATTAGTGCACTACTGCATGTAGGGAAAAGGGTGCCATTTGGGACGCAGCATAGAAGTACAACATAATTATTGCTACACCACTATTAATAAAGTTACAGATGTTGAAACACACCTCCTTTACCAGGACAATAATGACCTTTAAAAACTGTCCTAGCCTGGTCAACTCCTTAGGTCATTGTGAAGTTGGTGAGACAGCACAAACAGATCTGGAACCAGGCTATCTTTTTATTGAACTGGGTGTGATTTTTATTGAAAATACTGGGCTGTTTACCAAATGGCACCTATTTCCTTTACAGTGAAACATTTTTAACCAGAGGCCCTATGTAGGGAATAGAGTGCAAGTTGAGACATATCATGGATGACCTACAGTCAACATGGTGCCTATCCCATTGGTGAAAGAGCACACAAAGCAGGATGCTTGAGGGAAACTGCAGAGCACGCTGAAAGGCCTAGAAGACCTATATAAGGATATAGGATAAGGGTTAAGCATGCGCTCTCTCTTTAGCCAATTGAAGGTGCCAATTAACCCTCATCAAAGTATAACATCTGTGGTCATTGGAAGCTCCCCATTGGATATATGCAGTTCCCGGTAGAGACTAGAGAGAATACTTTATATACAATTCCTTATAGAGGGAATACTGTATACAGAGCATAGAGAATCCTCTCCTGAAACCATCCATATGGTAATGAAATGCATACACTATCATACTGTATAATGCAGGACTGTGTCCTAAAATGGCACCCTATTCTGTATTTAGTCCCCATATGGCTCTGATCAAAAGTAGTATATAGGGAACACAACCATAATAATTATATCCAGTATCTAGGCTTGAGCTCAAGAGCTAGATAGGCTGTTTATTCACCGATACATTTGAATTTAATTACCTAGATTACAACAGGTTTTTGGTGGCAATACCACAAAAAGAGAAGGAGAAATCCTATAACCCCCCCCCCCCCCCCCAGTCCATTTCTGACAAGAAAGTCCCCCACATTAAAATATGAAATACCCCCCTTAGGCAACGGATGAGAGAACATCTCCGTCTAAACCTGGATGGATGTACAATAGAGCTTCTGAAGAGAAGCGAATAAAATGGATTGGGAGTGCTAACACCGGAGAAACCTCTGCCGGAAACACGACTCGCTATAAATACAAGATGCTCGCCTCGGCTGCCAAGTTTTTTTGTTTTTTTATCCCTTCCTTCTCTCTATCTCGTTGGGCCACGCATAGTTACATATACCATCATTCAAACACCGGGTGATGGAGAGAGCAGAGAGAAAGAGGGAGAGAGAAAGAGGGAGAGAGAGAGAGGGAGAGAGGGAGAGAGGGAGAGAGGGAGAGAGGGAGAGAGGAGCGGAAGCGTGGTTTTCCTTTTGAAGGAGCATCTCTTTCTCTCTTTCTCTGTGGGAGTGATGGGTTAGGGAAGCCCGGGTAACTAGGCCCCTGTCTGTTGGTCGGTGTGGCAGGTTTCCCTTGTGTTCTTAAAATACACCCGTCCGCTCGCCCACCTCTGTCCCCGGCCGCCCCTTCCCTCTCTTCTCTCCTCTCTTTTCCTCTCCTCTCCAGCAGCGGTGGGATTAGAGCCTGCATTTCTTTCTCCAATCGTGACTGCAGATGGTGGCAGTGGGCTCCAGCTCCAGCGGTTCACCCAGCCCTCCCCCTCCCCAAAACACCCCCACACATCTCACACTCATCCGGGCCCCTACCCAACCCTGCCCTCCTCTCACCACAGGATCCCCGCTCGAGTAGCACTCTGACAGGCCAACTTGCTGGCCCCACTGGCCCTATGCCAGCTACCTGCCGTTACCTAACTACTCAGAGGCTTGGAAGTTAAAGTGGCGTAATGGAACGCAGAGTGAAATTATAACTGTGAAATGATACCCTTTGTGGTCGATGTTGAGGGTAAGGGCAATATTTAGCTTGGTTGGAAGTTACTTAGGGTGAAATAGAACCTGAAGTGCTAGGCTGTCATTGTGTTGTGAGTGACAGATGGCCTTGAACAGTGAAAATCAGATGTACAGTAGGGTGATGATTATACAGTTAAATCAAAGCTGAGGAAAGCTGTATGATTTTCTCTGCAAGGTGCAACAACTACCCCCAAGGGCACAAAATGCTCTACCCAAATGTCCACACAAAATCTAGACCCCACTTAAAAACCATCTGTACTATTCAAAATCAATAGGGACCAACATTCTGACTGCCTTCGACTGCCATTTGTGAGATATTCTACAAGCATATATTGACTGCTGAGTTTGAAGCAGGCTTGCTTATTTGATACATCGACAATATGCAACAGGTAGAATGGGTTATGATGACAGTCCACGCTCGAAATAAAGGATATCTGATAGGCTAAACAGTGATTCAATCACCTTTTTTGATGCACAATAACAAGAGAGAGAGAGAGACAGATAGATAGATAGCGAGAGAGAACACTGAATACAAACAAATAACTTGCAGCTGTTCTGAGGCAACAAGACTGAGAGAATGCAAAGGCTCGGTCGGGCTAACAAAAGTAACTATGGTTACGGCCGCTCGGCATGCACTAGATTTCCAACTTCACTCCAGAAATAAAACTGTTGGGCTAAGAGCGAAGAGCAGGTAAAGACAAAAGATCCTGGGTGAGCACTATTTATAGCAGCCAGGCTTTACATAACCAGCACAGAGGGCAGTGAGGGTACTGTAGAGATACTGGATGGAGCGGCTGCTGCTGGGTGCTTCTGGTTGCTGGAATGCACTGCAGGCTTCTGAAGGGGGCAGAGGGGTAGAGGTGCTGGGCATGAGGGAGGGGAGAGGGCCACGGAGAGAGGCGAGAGCCAGTCCTGGGGTGAGAGAATGAAGGGAGGGAGGAAGGGAGTGAGTGTGGTGGCATATCAGGGGAGCTCTATGTTGAAAGATAAGAAAGTGTGGAGGGCATTTGTTGTCAGTGGTGGTGAGGACAATAGGCCTAACTAGTGAGGGGAGGGTATTGCGCAGGAAGAGGATATTGTTTTGTTTTGCTAACGGACGGACGAACACACTCGACGCTCCGCTCTTGCGTCTATCGACATCCCATGCTCCCCTGGGAGAGGTAGTGATGTCAGAGGCGAGGCGCCACCAGAGTGTACGCCCGCCGCTTGGCGTCAACATCAGCATTTTAATCATTGTGAGATGCGCTAACGAGTGTTTGGGAGCTGGGAGTGAGGGAAAAACATTAGCCGAGCTCAGAGGGGCCAGTTTAGCCACGGGGTGTGTTGTGGAATCCACACACACAGTCACACGCACAAACAAACCTAAACGTCATAGCGTGAGCTCATAGACAGAGCCAGAGGCTGCCCGCATTCTCACCTAATCTGAAAACCTATGTCAGCAGAGAGTCAGGTGATTTCCCCCCCCCCACATTATCATATCACCCCAGGACAAAGCCGCTGACAAGTCTCCCCTGTATCTATGAGAACACGCTCCATTGACTCTAATGTACGTGCCAGCATGAAACAATGATTTAGGATCTACGCACAGCCAGTGAATTGCCTAGAGATACTCTTCATTACCACCATCACATCTTACACAAATTGATCCATTAGCATAATTACCCATTTATAGGGCTAATGTACTGCACTTCTCAATTGTAAGTGTAAAGCGATAGTTGAACTGTATTCAAAAAGAGCTTTTCTCCAACTCCAGAAAAGCTTGATTAATTGGAAGTGTTGCTATATGCGGCCGGCAGATTTTGTATGGTGCCTGACGTCGGTCAGACTCACCACATGCCTCACCAAATCAAATCAACATTTATTTACAGTGTATTTTACAAACAAATGTGTCAAAATACTCCTTACACACAAAACAAAGAGGGAGAAGAAAAAAATGACAAAGGGCAAAAGGTGAGGGAAAACAGTCAAATCTGACCATAACTTTCACCCTAACCTCAGCCCCATTAACCTAACTCTAACCTTTAACCCCAAACATTTCCTTAACCCTTAACATCCCGACGTACAAAGCTGCCGGCTGTACAATGTTCAATTCCAAATGGACCCCTTGTCCTGGACACTCCTGTAGATCTGAAAGGATTGGATAAGCAAAACTCCACCCAACCTATCAGAGGGTAAGGTAAAGCTATTTACCATACTGCTTACATTTATCCAAGCCTTCCATGTCTACAGGAAGTCCTAAGGGGTAGGAGGCAGGGGATTACGGGTCCATTTGGAATAAAGAAACACACTTGGTTATTAATCAGCTCCCTCTAGCATAACTTTCTAGTCATTGCATTCTAGATAGCTGTGCTGAAAGAGGGGTTCTTCATTTCAATCTCCAACCAGCATTACTTGAATGATGCTCTCCATATGTCATTTGCTTTTTTAAAGGCAAACTATACAATAATTGAAATGTGAGATTTTGCCCAACACATTGCTTCCTTCTAAAAGGGTATTGGGCAGTCACAAACTCTCCAGAGGAAGCTCACATATTGTTGGCTGTAAATCCATACAGAGAAAACGCACCAATGAATAGGCCGACACCACGGGCCTGACTCATCTGTTTATTATGCAGCCACATTAGTGAGCTCTGATGCCATTTGGCTATTATCCCATTTCAGTGTGAAAAAAGGGGTCTTCGGAACAGGGGAAATGCTCGGTGAATGCTTTAGTCACACTGATGGGCCGCTCTCTTCAAAGGAATTAACACATTTTTTTCTGACTGACTGCCATTGCTTGGAGGGGATGTGGAAATGTGGAATACATTTCCTCAGTGTGTGTGTGTGTGTGAGAGAGAGAGGGGTGTGTGCTTGTGGTTCTACCGTATGTATCACTTACTCAGGCCCAAGGCCCATGATGACCAGCGTTGCATTATCAGGTCAAGGGGTCAAATTCTAAGGCAACAATATATTAACCATGCACATTAGACCCAGCAGCACTGTGCTAAACCAGTGGTATTAGACCCAGCTGCACTGTGCTAAACCAGTCGTGTGGGAACCGGTCACGTGGGAACTACAGTGGTTTCCCCAAAATGTGATAAATTAAGAGTACAGATTATTGTATGGAACAATATACATGTGTTTTTTTAGAAAGAAAATTTGAAAGATACAATGTTATTGAGTAAATGTACTTATTTGTTTCTTTTCACTTTCATAAGAGATGAAAATGCAATGAATTTAAGGTTATTTGTTGATGTAAAAATCTAAATTGACCCGATTTTAAGGTTGTGTCACTTGGGGTGGGGTTGCAACAAATTCTTGTGGGAAAAAAATGGGGTCCACTGAAATTCTGGCGGAAAAATTAGGGTCTCCGCTGAAAAAGTCTGAATACCACTGTGCTAAACCCTCTGCACTGTCGGCCTCTGATGTGGAACCTCTGACACATCTCCTCCCTACTGAACAACAGAGTGAACTATCACTTCCACACTCCACTCAATTTTCAGTTGCTAACATTCCCAAAATTCCCAGTTTTTATACATTCGAAATTCCGTTTGGAATGTTCCCGGAATCAGTAGGCTGGAAAACCTGGGAATTTGGGGAGTTACAGGACTTTTGCAACCCTATTCTACATTGGGGCTAACGACGATGAACAATGAATGTCTCTCTCTATGTATATCAATAAAAAGGATAAATCACCATTAGCAGAATGTGAAATAAGGACTATGGCAGTTGCGCTTATGTTTTTTAATAAAACATTTCCAGTAGCCTACTTCCCAAAAGTGAGGGAAATTACACTAACACATGAAAGATGTCTGCTTTATGTTGGTGATGACAGTTTTAAGATAAATACTGAATGTTGCGTTGCTCTCTTTTTCACCTTTTGCAATCATTCTCTAACTGCACTTTGGAGCCAGACTAGCTACAGCCAATGCCTCTTCCTCCTGAGCATAGGCCTATTTATAGAACTGCAAACCTGACAGCGCCAAGACCAACCTTGAACTACACATCTAATCAAACGCTGTGATAACATGAAAGCCAGAAAGGATTCTGTCCCAGGGTCACGTGGAAGCTGGAAACCAACATCAGTGCAATCAGGAGCCAGGCCCTCTGTGATGGTGTTCACACACACTGCTGTGTTAACAAAGATCTAGCAACTGTACACTATGCTCCTGTCGTGTTTGTATGTGTCTCGACTCTCTGCATGTCAACGCTTGAAAAGAAGTTGACACCGGCGATGCACTCCGAGCCTGTCCATTTTATCCAATTTGCCCATGGGCCCCTTCACAACGACGCCTCGCCATGGTAACGGGCGCCGCAGAAACAATGGCTCTCTGCGGATTGACGTCAGCGGCTGTCCTTCGTGTGTCGCAGTCTGACAAAGGACCAGGATCAGGCTCCCATAGTGGCTCTTTCTCAATTAATCTTTCCTTGATTCCTCGCCTCATCTCTCTTCACCTCTTTCTTAAAACCCATCGGAGAAAGAGCTCCCAGGAAAGGATCCATGGACCATCTCGTCCAATATGGTTGAAAAGGAGGTTAGGAGAGAGGATGCAAGGAATCAAAGCGAGACAAATTGACCCAGTCACCGGTTACTGATCTGGAGGGTTATTCCTGTCAGAAGTGTAAATTAACAGCTGTAGTTTAATAAGCACTGCTATAAACTATTAAAAGAAAATATCTACTTTCATTGAATTGCTAATATTTAATGATTGGTTACCAAAACCAGAGGCTAGAGTAACAACACCACACAATGGTAGATATTGAGCAAATAAATGTGCCTTTCCTAAAAGGCGATAATGACTTTTGAATGTAAATCATCCTTCCCACAGACACTGGGGGGGAAAAAGGAATCAGCAGTCAGACACAATACACAAGGTTTTGACATATTTATTGTTCTTTCCACTGAAGATGTAAGCAACCAACGCAATGAAGTTACTCATGTTATTCCGTGCCACTCAGGATATCTGCTACCAGTGGAGATACAATACATCTTCGTCTTGTTTTGCATTGATAAAATTAACAGGAAACCGTTTGTTCGCAGCAAAACATTTGACGAAATAAATCAAAACTTAATTCTCAATTTTATACTGGCTTAAATAAGATTGTATGACGGGACAAAGCAACCAGAAACAAAATTAACTGGCTATCAAATATTTTAAGACTGAATACACTATTTCTCAATACAGGTATTATTTTGTTCAACAGAAAACATCTGTGGAGACAAAAAACGTTTGAATGATTGACTTTGAAAAGTGCATTAGTTCCTACGGTAGTCTTGATATGATACCGTATGAATGATTTATATCAAGACTATTCTTTTACTACTACTATTGTTACTATAGTTCTTAAAAGGTTTCTGCCATCAGACAGCCTTCTCTCAGTCAGGCGGCACTTGGGGAGTTCATTGATAAGTATATGGGGTATTCAAAAATAACCTTTCATGCGTTCTTTGGGGTATGGGCTTTGTACAAACACTCAATGAGACAGCCAAAGGTGAAGAATTGGAACATTGGAGTTGTTTAGTTATCATTTGAGAAAATCATATTATTTAAGAAAATCTTAAAATCATAGACCTAACATCTGTTGGCATTAAGGAGACAGATGGAGGGAGTAAAAATGGCACATTTTAAAAGAACATCTTACAAAAAGCGAGATGAGATTTTTTTTTCTTTTCATCAGTGTCAATACTGCTCAGCCATTATCAAAACAGTTAGTGCCGACCAGCCGGTGAAGGGGTGGCTCCCTTGCCCACTGCCCGTGCTGTCATTGTACTGTTCCCATATATACCCAGTCTCTGCATACTGTCTGTAAACATTGCTCATGATATTAGTTCTGAGTTCCTGGTAGAGGGTGGCCGCCTTTTCCTGATATGGCCCCTCAGTGTTGCCATAGTGGTGCAGGGCCCTGACGGCCAGGTAGTTAATGTTGATCCATATGGGGCCCCGCCAGTAGGGGGCATCGTGCTCCGTGTTGCGTTTCATGTAGAGCGGGTCGGCCCTGGACAGAGAGCGCAGGCCGTAGGGCGTCCACAGCTTGTCCGCGTCCCTCATGTCTCTGAAGATGTGCTCTAGTTTGGGCGAGTCGGGCGTCAGGACGTGCAGCAGGAAGGGGAATAGGCTGATGTAGCCCAAAGCATTGACGAACTGCGGCTTGGGGGCCCGGCGGACCGAGCGCACCAGGCGCGCCACGGGAAACTGGTGCCTCGGCTGCCCTGGGGGCACGTACACCTTCTCTTGCTGCAGCGACACCGCCTGCGTGTGGTTTCCATAGTCGCTGAAGGAGCGAAGCTGGTTTGACCAGTGCAGCTCGTCCAGCAGTGCGTTGTCGCTGAGCGTCTGGTGGGTGCGCTCGTACTCCTGGTGGGGCTCTCCCAGCAGCCGGGCTACGCTGACCATGATGCCCGACGCCAGGGCCATCCAGCAGTGCAGGTCCACGTGGCGCTCCTCGGCTGATGGGTGCGAGGCCCGCGGATAGTCATCCAGGCCGGACGTCAGAGTCTTGGGATTGAGGAAGAGGTTGGTGTCCTTGTCACGGCCCCGCCAGCGATAGGAGTTGGGCAGCGGGCCTGTCTGGGTGGTGTTGTACCACTCGAACCACGTCTGGAGCCGGGGGTAGAGCCTGCGGAGGAAGGGCAGGGTGGGCCGTGAGGACTCTGCGTCCGGGTTGGCCTGGAGCTGCTCCACTAGCTTCTGCAGGGCCAAGAAGAGGGTGGGTGGGTTGGCGTTCTCGTTGCGCTGCACCACAAACTCGGCAGGAACCTTGCTGCGCGCCTCGTCACCAAGGATCTGCTCCCGGGGAATCCATCCCTCCATATTGACCAGGTCCAACCAGTGAGCCGTGGCCTCCCGCGTCACCTGGGGGTCCCACTTGCTGAGCAGCAGCTGGTGGAAGCCTTCGTCCCACAGGAACCCCCGGGGGAAGAAGGAGCGCGAGGGCACGGCGGTGAACAGGGCACCCTCGGGGTAGAGCAGCGGGTACTCATTGTACACCGACTGGACCACCGACTGGCCGTAGAAGTAACCAATCCCGCCCAGCATGTTGCTCAGCGCCGCCTTGCTGAACTTCACCTGGGCCTGGCCCAAGCCTTTGGCCTGGAGGCCGAACGTTTTCTCGAACTTGGCGTCGAACGCCGCCTTCCTCTTCTCCAGCTCCTCTGTCATGGCCGCCGCTGACAGCTGGTTGGGACGATCGCGGAAGCTACCAGACTCGAACAGGACCTCAATCTGGAAGGGCGTCTGGACAGTGACCTGGTGCAGGACAAAGTCGCTCTCCTTTCTGGGGTCGGCTGTTTTCGGCTGGTGCTGGGGCTTGTAGGTGTCCACTGCAATGTACTGCCTCTTCTCGCCAGAGGGGGGGCTGTAGACGAATCTGCGGTTCAAGCTATTCCTCACGATGTCCGTCAGCCTCTCCAAGCCTGGCGACATGGTCTGGAGGTAGTTGTAGCTGAGGAAAGAAGGAGAGAAGACGAAGGTGAACCACCCTGAAGGTAGCAGGAATCTCTCATGTTCTCATTTTGCCAAAGCTTCCTCTCAGAATTGGAGCAAGGCACCAATATCTTTGACATGCAGTCACCATAGGGTTTTATACCCTTCAGAGTGCATTGGCCTCCTGGAAAGTGGCAAGACCTGTGACTTCATACTACTTCAGCCAAGGGTCAGGGACAAAGAGTACCACATACTGACCGATGTGTTATGTTGAATGAAAACTGAAAAGGAGCCTTGTCCTTTCCTGTCTAAATGGCAGACACACTTGTGATCGGCTTGTTTTGGTTGCTGTGTTCCTGCTCTTCCTACCTTCTATTCAACACTCTTTTCTGGCCTGCAGTATGGCTTGATTGTGCAACCTCCTCATGAAACCTTGCTGTTCCTTCAATTTCTATGCATCCGAGTCTCTATTGACCTTGTCCTCACCACTGGAACAGATCAATGTATCTCTGTTCTGTCCCTCAAAAGGTTGAACAAAACCTTTATATCAGAGCCAGAACAGCAGTTTGGCTAGCCATCTTCATCGCAGACACTGAGGACATGTCCTAGCTCTGCTTTGTGTCTCAATGAATTGCGGTAGAAGTTGTGCCTTTATTATTTGCAATGCTTTGTTTCATACTACATGATTTCTTTCACATATCATGTTTCCCTCTTAATCAATCTTTATCAATAAAATCAGTGAGCCTGTTATGTGCTATTTCTATTTTTCACTTAGAAAATCTTCTTCTGATTTTCTTCATGTATTTCATATTGCTTGGTATTATTTACATTATATTAATAGGGACTATTGTGGCATATTTGTCCACTGTTTTCAAAAGTCTTTCTCTCTGTTGATGGTTTTTGGGTTAGAAAATGCTAACGTTAGCAGTTTGGGAGAGTACCTACCTGGCGTATTTGGCACTGGGGGACTCCCCGGCGACAGGCTTGCGGAAGGTGATCTTGAAGTTCCCCAGCTCATCTGAGAACCCAGTGATGGAACCCAGACGGTTCCTCTCTTCCACGTGGGCCTCCAGGGAACCCTGGGTGTCGGCAGCAGCGTAGAACATCAGGGAGATGACCGGCGCATGGGGAGCCGAACTCTGGGGAAGGAAGAACTGGGTCATGCTCAGTAGGAAGGAGAAAATGTTTTGAAACGTAGTGAAATGGGAGAGAAAATCTGTGTTCAGTAGCATTCTAATTATTTTTTTTCATACCATTAGACAATATGAATAGTTTCAAAACTCAAATGTCTTTCAATGTAAGACAAATAATGAGAACAAAATATGCCTGGTTAATTCCCAGGTGGGTTTAAAGGTGTGCGAATGTTTCCTGTCATACTCACATGCTGCTTGGCTGTGATCCTCCAGGTCCAGTCCCCTCCGTGCTCACCGCCCATCCGCTTGACAAACTCTGTGGTGAGCGTAAAGTCGCTGTCGTGGATCTCCTGCACACCAAAGCTGAGGCCGTCATGCATCAGCCAGCCATAGCCCTGCAGCCGGTCGCCCTGCTCGCACGTGTGCCTGAGGTTCACGTCCACCTCAGAGAACTGACGCATCCACATCATCCCTGGGGTGTAGAGAAATGGAAACACATCATTTATTTTATTTATTTCATAATTCCCCAAAATATGAAATGTTAAACATGTACATGGATTATGTATAAATATGTATAAATTAAAATGGCTGCTGGTCAAATGTCCGGCGCCACATTTTCTAACGGAAACCCATATTATCCAGGGTTTCCGTTAGAGAAATGTGGCTGGACATTGACCAGCAGCATTTTAATTTACCGGACATTTAATAAATGTAACGGATCCATACGCAGTTAGGTGCGTAACCTGATTAGAGCGTCCACCCACGGTGCTCAGAATGAAATAAATCACATTATGGTTATTCATCTTAACAAAACATGCAATTTGAGGATGCAATGGCGTGTGTCCTTCCTACCGAATTCTGATGAGCAATTTGACGAATAACTGTCCACATTTACTTTCCCGCAGCCAACGAGACGAGTAACGACAAGAAAAATCACTCGCCAATGTCAATCTACTATCCCCCATAGTAGAAAATTTGACCTATTATTTTGGTCAGCTTGTTCTGTGCGAGAAAGAAATATAACAGACAAGGACAGTTGAGACGATAGATCCCAAAATCATACAACCAGTTGGCCTAGGCTACATTAAAAAAAAACATAAAAAAGCAATGAGGCTCATATAACAGATCCGAACGTTTAGTTTAAAATGTTGATCAAATATTATTTATTCACATTATAAACGCAGCAATGCGCAAAAGGCCGTAAGTAGGCTATGCGCGAATGTTCGTTCCCTAATGCAATTAGCGGTTTCATGAGACAGATGAAAATATCCATTACAAATGTTGATGGAAAAGAATGGAGATCTAAAGACAACTAGTCTGGGTTTTCAATATGTCTGGGTTTTCTAGGATTGTGCCTTTGGCTACGGGACAATAAAATACAGTTGGTTTCAATGGCATATGGAAGTCTTTATAAAAAAAATAATTACCTGCACGTTTGTTTGGATTTTGGCTAGGCTACTTTGAAGCAAGGAAAGACATGCCTCATATGTAGTAAAACGTTAAGGTTTCAAACAATTAAGTATATGTTTTGAAAATGCAAACTGCCTCCTGCTCATTGCAAAGTGGTGTGTGACGCGCTGAAGCCTGCCTAGTTGTCTATGCACCTGAATGGCAAGCTCGCTTCAATTACCAGTTGAGAAATAAAAAGATAGGGTTAGTCTTCCCACACCGTCTTATCTCCATGTTACAGCGAGTGTTTACGGAAGACAAAGGGTTCCCCTGTGCTAACTAGCATGCTCCGAACACCTGTGCGTAACGGAAAAAGGCCGCCAGAAACGTGTTGTCACTGAAAAATACTGTTGGCTGCAACTGTGATAAAGCCGGATAAAACAGTGTACAGTATAATTAGCATTTGTAAAATGATTTTGATGTGACATGAAAGTAAAGGGCTTTATATTTCAAGAACCAACTCGCAATTAAGAATCGATCACGTTTAGATAAGGGAATTTGGCTGTTTTAGCTGCTAGAGCCAGTCTACCTCTGAAAATAACATAAGATCCTTGGACCTTAAGGGGTAACGAAGAGGTAGGCTCCTAACATAAACCCTGATATAACTTATTGTGTTAACCTCATATTATACAACTTATTTCCATTGTGATCCTCTGGCAAGTAGCTAACAGGTTAGTACCGCTTGCCACATAGCACACACAGTTATTGCCAACTGCCACTTTAGTCAATAGTATTAGCAAATATTTAAGGGTGAATGTAGAGAAACGACAGTCTTGTACCTGTGACAACAGATCTTGGGCTCCTGGTTTTCATCCCAAAGTAGACCTGGGGTCGGTAGGAGCCCCAAAACCTCTCAGGGGACACCTCCGCGCTGGTGCTGTTGGCATCGAGGACAGGAGGTGAGTGGTGCAAAGTTACCACCCGTTTGGCCAGCGAGGAACGCATGTAAAGGGCATAGAAGAACCAGATAAGGCTGAAGATGCAGAGGCCGATGGAGATGTTGATGAAGATTTTGCCAATGTCGAGCTTCTTTTTTTTCTCCTTGCGTTGTAGGGTGGCAGGCTTCTCGTCTTTCCTTGTGGGAGGGGGGTCAGCCTCGCCGGTCACCACTCTCTTCCTCTGCCTGCCCATCCTTCCAGCTGAGGAGGAAGAAAAGATACAGGCGTCCTTCCTAACTTAGTTGCATGAGAGGAACGCAACCGCTTAGCGTTTTCGCCATGAGGTCAATGGTGACTTTAAAACAGTTATAGGTGATAGGAGAAAACTGAGGATGGATCAACAACATTGAAGTTACTCTACAATACTTACCTACTTGACATAGTGAAAAGAAGGAAGCCTGTACAGAATAAAAACTATTCCAAAACCTGCATCCTGTTTGCAACAAGGTACTGAAGTAACACTGCAAAAAAAAAAGTGTCAAAAGGTTTTTTTCGGCTGTTCGTACACATTACATTTTTCTCGAGGCAAGCCGAATTTCGGTAGCCTAAGTCTAGGCCCCTTCGTCGCTCATTGGTCAACAGTAGGGATTCTTCAATTAAGTGTTCGCTGTCATTCAACAATAGACGACTTGTTTTCATGCACATTTTTTATTTGAGAAACACTGCATCAAACTTCCTAGTTAACTTAAGAATGTAATTTTATATCTATATTTGATTAATTCTGGCTATTTTGTATACTGGCTATGGCATCTCCCAGTACTATTGCCACTTGTTTTTCAAGTGAATGTCTTTAAAGGGAGTATGAGAGCACAGTTGTTCACTCGTCTAGGTGCCAGCCGAACCAAAGCATGCAGAAGCCTTTAGTTTCTTCCCAGCAATGAGTCTGGATCTGAGTACCTCCCCAACGATTTCTAGAACGCAAACACATTCTAACTGGTCACTGAAACCGATGGGTTGGGCCAGAGCCACACCTGGTTAAAGCAGGTACTTCAATATACTTCAATATACAATTGATACTTCAATTCCTGACGACTTGCCTTTTACAACACCAAAAACGACTTAAGTATGTAGCAAACATAGAGCAGCAGAATAATTCAGTTTAAGTTGTCTGGCAAATCTCGCGGAGGAATTACATGGGTCTACAACAGACCTACGTTTGGGTATTGTTTATTTATACATTCCATTAATATTTGTTACCCTTCTGGAATTCCGCCTACAGTCAATCTACAGAGTAAATTGAAATTGTATTTTATTTAACTTCTGGCTTCTGGGGGAATATTACGTTGTTTTGTAAGCCAACTGCTAAAAGCAGCTAGCTACTTAGACCTCATCTTCAGCAGTAGGCAACAACATTGCTTGCAACTACTGTACAGTACTAACTAGTAGTAGTTTGCTAGCCAATGTAATGTTGCCTCGTCGACTATGAAAATAACTACATAACGTTACCTGCAAAGTTGTATGAAGAAATACCTTTAACTATTACAACGTATTACATATTTTTTTAGGAACTGTGCTAGGCAAAGCATAGATTCAAGCGTTTCGGCTAAAGCTAACTGGCTAATGAATGGTTAGCAACCCGGTGGCTGTCACTAAGGTATCGTGCAGACCTGTTTTAGAACGAGTTTGCAGAATTTTGAAATAAGCTTTCATGCCAATAATGCAGCACATTAATAAAAAAGCATCGAGAAAATGTAATATGGACAGTAAATGGGGAAAAACTCACCTTTCAAATGGACAACATATCAGCTACACATAATTCGCGCTACTTCCTGGTCCCCTAGCTCTCGTGAAACACTGACGTGTACATAGTGTTGACAGCCCACGCCAGGGGCATATTCATTACGCCTATTGTTGCAAAACGTTTCTTAAAAGGAAGAAAACGAAACGGGTAAATACCTACCCGAATTAGTCCAAATTAAACTCGTTTGCTGCAAAACGCAACGTTGCAACTCTAATGATTACACCAGCTCGAGTTGTCTGGCCAGAGGTCACAACATTGAATCCATGCAAACAATATACTTTGGACATACTGTAGTCAACTACTGATGCAATGACATTTGGGACTATGCCATCCTAAGTGTTTTCACTAACCAGAATATGCAGATATTTTAAAATCCAAATTCATGTAGTCGAATTGGGACAGGTTGTGCAACGCATTCCAGTGTTGATCATTGTTTATCATTCAATCCTATACATTTTCTATCCAGTATGGATCGAGCATTTATTTGCCATATGACTACCACTATCATGTAGCGTGTGATAAGAACTGGTTATACAAAAATGTCCAAAGAATATTACACTGAAGAGAAATATGGAATTTTATTGAAATTGTAAAATGAACTGCATGAGGAAGGGCATTGGAAACAGTTCAACCCTTTAAAGTGGTTCACAGTAATACAAAGATGGCTCTGTGGGGCTTATGTATAAAAAGCTTCAGTTTTCTTTTTGCGATGAAAGCTGGACACAATGCATTGAACTGTGAATATGATTGAGATCCTTATCAAACTGCAGTTGTGTGATTTGTATAAGTAATAAAACTAAGGATTTTCCTATATGTATCAGCTATGAACTTTTCAAAATTTAAGCGCTGTAAAATAAGTGATTACTTATGGAGAATGGCAATCAGGAACATGTGGTTCAGAGCGGATGACTAGGAGTAAACGCTGATGTCAGGCACCTCCTTTGAGCCCTAGGGAGCGATGACCACTCACCTCTAGCTCATTCTTAAAGCCATTCCTAAACAAACAGGGGTGATGACTCACAACCTCAGTTTGGTTACAATTTTTTTTTATCAATGAAAAGCGGTATGTTTTCCCTATCCAGAACCCTCACGTTACGAGTCTGGGGCTTATTACTTTACATATTGGTCGACAAAGCAAGGAAAAATCCATTGCATTCTCATACGAGACCCTAGATCAGCGATAAGACTTGTTTTCTTTGTACTCTCCTAGGGCCAGACCTGGGTTCAAATGTATTTTCTTTCATATACTTATTAAGCTTTTGATGTAGCCTGCCTGGAGTGCCAAAGGTAGGGAGACTCATTTATTGTTTCCATTGTACCAGACAAGTCTAATCAAGAGCAATAATGTTTTTGATAAAACCCCTACTTTTTAAACCCAGGTCTGCCTAAAACAGATTCCACTGGATGACATGTAACAGTTGGAGTTTGTGAATTGAACATCACACTACCAACACAAAAGCCTGCAGGGTGTTCCAGTTTGTCTATCAACAGCTCAGCGAAAGGAAGAGGGGTTCTAGAGATCCTGAGTATTTGTACTGTATATTTCGAGATGCCGATTTCCCACTTCTGACACTCAATTACAGTGTACTAGTCGGGATAGTCCTCCACTAAGGGGAAGGAGGAAGGCCCTGATCTGGGCTCTGGTTATAAACTAGACAGGCTTTTGTGACTGCTGCTGTGCTTAAAACAGTTTAACAACCCTGCCTAGGATTGAGATACAAACGTGGAGTGGACAGATAAATAATCCAACTGACACAGAGCAAAATCACCAACAGAAAGAAAAATAAAGAATCATGTCTTTATGTAATTACAGAAAGCTTTGGCCAAAAATAAATGCAGAGGTCCATGTCATTCCAAAGAGCGATTCAGTTCATAAGAGCGTGCGATGCAGTATGCTGACAAGTTGTCTTTTTTGACAAGTGTTTTGTATTTTTTTTTATGAGCGTTATACATGCTAAGCAAAAATAAAATTTGAGAAAGACAGTCAATGGTGTAGCAAAAAAATTTGTTAAGCCAAAATAACCCGTGGCCAGCACAAGACAATACAATCTTCTTTCCACTTCTCCATTGACCCAGGGCCTCAACTCAAGACTCAAAGAACAGACTGAAAAGAATAATCAACCCCAGTTTTTTTTTTTTGCTTTCTTACAAAAATGACCAGAGAGAAAAAAACTGATCGCCCGGGCCTGCCTCCTCGGTCCTCCTTCACCTGATGTCGTGGTGATGAGTGGGCCGGAGATAAAGCAGGGGAGTCTGACCGCGAGCCTGCCCAGCCTCAGGCCTGCGGATCTAGGGGCAGAGGGGGGGACGGGACGCCGAGCAACCCCCCCCCCTCCTCCTACACACTAGTTCTTGATCAGGCCCCCATCTCCCTCACTCACAAACCGCTTCCGCCCCCTGGTGGACAGACAGAACAGGTGATTCAGTACTTCATAGGCTACCAATGAGTTGAGAGATGGGTCCTCAACCTTACAATATAAAACACTTGGGGCCTAATAAAGCTTTAGATTAAGTAATTAAAATACTCATTGAGTGGGTTTACATGTACCCTAATAACTTGATATTACTCAGACTATGGCATTATTAATGTAAACTCTTACCTTAATTGAAGTCATTAAGTATGCATAATCTGATTAGTCTCAAAAACATGACTACTATACAGCCCCTCTAGGATTTGAGATTGTGATATTTGCAGACAAATACTTGATTTTGATGCAGCAATTCTGACCCTTCGCATGACAATATGAAATGATTTGTGTCACAAATGCGCTGAAGAGGGAAAGGTTTGTTAACATGTGGCTTGATTTACTCATTATGCAGTAAATGTACAGTGATTGGTTGAAATCGCAAGCCCTCTATTTTGTAGTGAGGTGATGGGTCAATGTTTTTAGTCTTATGCAGAAATAGTGCAGTGATTCACCCTCGTATAATATGCAGGGAATTGTTGATTTTGCTCAAATACGATTGCAGAATCCTGGAGGGACTGACTATACCCAAGAGACAAAATGAAAGGGAGTTTACAACACACTGACCTGGAGGGACAGGAGTCCCTCAACTGTTTGGTGATAACAGACTCCTGGTAGCAGAGGTCTGTAAAGGACTCCATGATGGAGTGGGCATGGGGCACATCCAGGTTAATCTCTGGCAGCTCGTCGTACACACGCTGGAAGCCCTGGATGTTACAACACAATACTTGATGAGTAAGCCAATCAGGGCAATATGAGAAGATTAATCAATTCAGTCACTTCAGAGCTTGTCGGGTAACAAATTAATGCCTTGACAGTGACTACAGAGAATAACAATATATACTGTAGCTATAGTGAGAATATGGCCAAATACTGTAGCTATTTCAGCAACCAGTAAATATGCCTTGACTGAGGATGTCTACGGATGGGTTTAAATCCACAAAGTCTGACGTTGACAATTACTAATTTAACATTCGATTCATGCTATGTTAATTGTAGTGCTGGAAAAGGAAAACCTGCAGTCATTTCACTGGAAATAGTTTAGAAGTTGAAGTTCTTTTTTTGTGTGCTAGTGCTACCAGCGAATTTGGTGCGTAAGGGGACGTACCCGGTTCATCTGGTCCACTGTGATGAGGCCAATTTTCCAGAAGGCCTGGAGGAGCTTACACATCATCTTGACGGCCGTGTCCCCCTTGGACTCTAGCACCATGACAACAGCCTGGCGACGCCAGGAGAAGAGAGAAGAAAATGCATTAGACTTCATGCTAATGTCTGAACAGGATGTTCATGTACAAAATGAATGTTTAAAAAATAAAGTGCCCTAAATGGTACCCTATTCCCTATGTAGTGCACTACCTTTGCCCAGCGCACTATAAAGGGAACGGTGTGTCATTTGGAACTCCGGTTATGTCATGGACAGTGTCTTAAATTCTCTGTTATGTGGATTGTCAGCTTGACCAAGATGAGACTGAAGAGTGGAGGAAGAATGACATAAAAAGGCACTGGTCATCTTTCTATTTTCAGTGAGGTTTCAATCCCTTATTTAACCACATTGGGGCATCATTGCTTTAATTCTCACCATACTGCATGGATTTGGCAATCTTTTTTGAGTAACAGATTACATTTAATTAGTATCTAGGATACTGATGCTGGTGGAATAATGTTAAGTAATAGTTTCCAAGATAACAGAAAAAAACAAATCAAACTATTTGCAGCAGAATGGACCATAGATAGGTTTATGACTTGTAGTCTTACCAATATTAAAAAGATTACGCCACACATATTCAACATTGCACGCATAGCCAACTAGCTACATAACTATTGGAAGTACAGTAGCGCTATCAATATCCTTGTGCTGACAGCAAAGGCCATGTTCAGTATGGAGAAGGAACAAAACAAAAGTTAAACAAAAAGGGAGATAGATGACATATTTCACCGGATGTATAAAAGAGACATCTGGTTGGCGTTTCCTCTCACTACCAAATATGGTAGTGAGGAAGCACAGTGGCCGGCAGTGGGAGAAGATTGAGCTAGAGGGATTTAGCTAATTTAATGAAACATTTGATCTCGTTACAGTTGTTGTTTTTAAACAGAAAATACCTAGCTACAGTTCTCTTGCATTTTACAATAGCTAACGCTACTGTAGCTAACTCTTAGCGACCTACAAACAGTAAAGTTACTTTAGCTAATGCCCTCTACAAAACATTTTATCTAATTTAAATAACGTATAAAATTACTCTTGATGGCGTTAAGTCTCAACAACGACTAGTTACTTAACGTGTTGAAGTCCCTCTTCAAATCTACAGTAAGTCTGCAACTCATTTTTAACTTTTAATTTGAATATGACAATTATTGACCTCACTAAGCCATCTGATAGACCAATAAACGCGACTTTGAAAAACCCATCGACACTTGCCTCCCATTGGAAACGACAGGATGTGGCCTATCTTATTAGAACATCTTTAATGTGGTTGTCAAATAACATTTTCGCTTTCTGTTGCAAAACATTTTTGATACAGTGTGCCCTTCTAAACTGGACCCAAAGCGCTTTTAGTGTTTACCTCGTAGACAAGCTCGTGGTGGAAGTGAGGTACTTCTAGGTCCCGCAGACAGCGTTCCGCCTCCTTCACCTCTCCCGATACCAAGTACTCCTTCAGCAGAAAGTTCATCTGAAACACATATCGATAAAGTATGAATCAATCACTCTCCATCATACCAACCATCATTCACCACCCATGGCTAAAACACTGCTAAATACGGATTTGACCGACAAAGGTTCGAAGACTTATCCCACTGAACTAAAGCCTAGATCCAATAGATAAAATATGCATCTTCTCTATAGTTTGACATTTCTCAGCAGTGACTACCGGGCCTGGTTGATTTGGTAGTGCAAGATTTTTCCTGTCAAAAGGTAATCATGAATCGGGGAGACTCCCCCCAAGTGATTACTGGCTGGACAAATGGAGCAAATAGTCAATCACGATGCTCAATGACAAACAAACGTCTGGTTTTGTGTGTAGTACTCAACCCTCGTTTCTGTTCAGTTATGAACCGTGAGTGCAACTGCAATTCCGCAAACGCTTGGTGCTTCGCTGACTGTTGGTCGACAATTGTCTTTAGTTGAGCATATATATTTTTTAAATGGCATGGTGTACAAGACACCTGTCTGAGTAGACTAATCTATTGTGAAGGCAGTGGGGATGGCACAGTCCATCAGACTAAGACATGCTATTGAAATTGTATAGGGTTATATTACGTAAGGACAATGATGTAGCACTAATATTTTATATATTTTCTCCTGCTTTGGATAGAGGTCGCTGCTGTACATACCAACACGTAGACTAGTCACAGGACGCATTCCTCCTTATTGTCCTTAGAATTTCTAAGCAAACAGCTGGAGGCAGGGCTTTCTCCTATAGAGCTCCATTTTTATGTAATAGTCTGCCTATTCATGTGAGACGCAAACACGGTCTCGACCTTTAAGTCTTTATTGAAGACTCATCTCTTCAGTAGGTCCTATGATTGAGTGTAGTCTGGCCCAGGGGCGCAAAGGTGAACGGCAAGGCACTGGAGCGACGAACCATCTTTGCTGTCTCTGCCTGGCCGGCTCCCTTCTTCACTGGGATTCTCTGCCTCTGACCCTATTACGGGGGCTGGGTCACTGGATTACTAGTGCTCTTTCATGCCTCCCCTTGGAGGAGTGCGTCACTTGAGTCACTGACGTGATCATGTCCGGTTTTGCACCCCCTCGGGGTCGTGCCGGGGGAGGAGCTCTTCGTAGGCTATAATTAGCCTCGTCTCAGGGTAGTACGTTGGTCTGTTTATCCCTCTAGTGGTGTGGGGGCTGTATATAGTGGGTGGGGTGATATCCTGCCGGGTTGGCCCTGTCCGGGGGTATCTATGCTGCAATAGTCTGTGGCGGGAGGCTAGGGTCAGTCTGTTATATCTGGTGTCCTGTGTAAATTTAAGTATGCACCCTCCAATTCGTGCTCTCCCTCTCCTCCCGGAGGACCTGAGCTCTAGGACCATGCCTCAGGACTGCCTGGCCTGATGTCTCCTGGCTGTCCCCAGTCCACCTGGTTGTGCTGCTGCTACAGTTACAACTGTTCTGCCTGCGCCTGTGGAACCCTGACCTGTTCACTGGACGTGCTGCTGTTTAACTCTCCCTCTCCTGCTGTTTAGAACTGATTGCTCAGCTATAAAAAGCAAACTGACATTTACTCCTGAGGTACTGACCTGTTGCGCCCTCTACAACCACTGATTACTAGTTGACCCTGCTGGTCATCTATGAACATCTTGAAAAACAATCTGGCCTTAATGGCAGTCTCCCACCAGGGTACCTCAGAGCCAGGTACCTCTAGGTTCCTGCCTTTCTGGGGAGTTTTTCCTAGCCCCCAATAAACCGTTCCATGTTGGCAATTGCATTCACAAATGCATGAAACTTTAGTCTTTGCTGTAATTAAGGGCCCCTCCAAACAACCAAGAATTCCCCCATTTAGAGTTTCACGTCATCTGCATCCATTTTGCTGTCACATACGTATTCCGGTGTTCAGAGTTTATAACCAATTTATTAATGTAATATGCTATAGGTCAGGCCCTATGCGATTTATACACGTCATGTAAAGAGTAAGGGTTGAGGGAATAAGGAATGTTTTTCCTGAACAAATAACAGAACCTTTAAGTCAAATGGCTGTAATTATTTTGCCGGTTCAGCATCACAAAGTGTGGTCGCTGCAGCGGAGAAAGAGGGAGACAATGGGTCAGTCAGTCTTTTTATTGCACAGCACGTCTGAGCCCGGCACAATCAAATCAATTGCGGTCGGACTCCCTCTAGTCATCTGATCAAACGGTGCACTTAACTTCTTATGGCTGCAAGGCAAAGTGTTGAGTAGCCAGTGAAATCGTGCCCATTTCAAACGGCCTCCTACTCAAATCTTGCTTCTACAATATGAATATTATTATTCTTTTTGGATAGAAAACACTTTCTAGTTTCTAAAACAGTTGGAATTATTTCTCTGAGTGAAACACAAGTCCTTCTGCAGCACTTTTCCTGACCAGGAAGTGAAATGTCAGAAATCTATTCTCTTTTCAATCTGATGCCTATACATGGTCTTAACACCTACGAGTCTGCTGACAGTCTATACGCCTTCCTATTGGTGTAAAGAGGATGTCAGAGAAGAATTTTTTTTGCTCCTCTTGGTCTGTGGTGGAAAAAAACCTATTTCTTTGACCTGAGCGCCAACTTCCGGTATTCTGAAGGAAGTGGGATGGACTTCTGTTTTGCCTTCCTAACGAACGGCTAACGTCTCCGGCTCGAATTTTTTGGGATATATGTGACCATATCATCGTAATGTATGTTTTTTCAATATAGTTTAATCAGATTATTGAAACTTTATTCGGGAGTTTTGCCGTGTTCCGTCGTATGACTGTTTACGTTGGGCCACGGCTACTGGAAATGGTAAATTAACAGGGATATTTCTCATTCTGAAACGAAACAACGACTCATCTGGACAGAGGACGCCTGTTTCAACATTCTGATGAAAGATCAGCCAAAGTAAGACTCATTTTATGATGTTATTTCATATATCTGTCGTGCATGTGAACGGGTCGTGGGCGCCCAAATGTGTCTCTCTATTGTGGCTACGCTAATATAGCGATACATTTTGTTTTCGCTGTAAAACATTTAATAAATCGGAAATATTGTTTGGAATCACAAGTTGCCTATCTTTCAATTGCTGCAAACTATATATTTTTCGGAAATGTTTTATGATGAGTAATAAGCTATTTGACGTTGGTGTCTGTTGGTGTCTGTAAATATTATGGCTGCTTTCGGTGCACTTTCTGATTTGTAGCTGAAATGTAAAATATGATTTATACCTGAAATATGCACATTTTTCGAAAAAAAATATGCTATACAATAAATATGTTATCAGACTGTCATCTGATGAATTTGTTTCTTGGTTAGTGGCTATTTATATCTTTATTTGGTCGAATTTGTGATAGCACCTGATGGAGTAAGAAACTGATGCAGTTAGAAAAGTGGTGTCATTTGCTAACGTGGTTAGCTAATAGATTTACATATTTTGTCTTCCCTGTAAAACATTTTAAAAATCGGACATGTTGGTTTGATTCACAAGAAGTTTATCTTTCATCTGGTGTCTTGGACTTGTTAATGTGTGAAAGTTAAATATTTTTAAAAACTAGCTTTTGAATGTCGCGCCCTGCACTTTGAGCTGGATGTTGTCATAGTGTGGGCGGTGTCGGGCTTGCAGCCCAAACAGGTTAAAGCATCAGACAAGCTCAGTGCATATAGTTGATTAAATCACAGGATGTCGATATGAAAAAAAAAATACGTTGTAACCAATCGATTGGTCGAAAGAACAGATGACTCAGTCGACCAAGTACATTTTTTGTTGTCTGGGACAGCCTTATTGCTGACACTGGTTCTGTTGGTACGGCCCCAGCTGTTAACAATCTCTTATGGAATGCGCTTGCAGGAGAGAACACCTAGCCCCCCCACACACACACCCTCTCCAAACATCCCTCAGCTGGAGCAGGCACACTGCCGACTACCCCTCTCCATAGCGAAGTGAAATAGGGGCAGGGTTCCAGCGGTTGCTGCCGCTGGGGGGTTTAACTGGTCTTCAATCTCACTGACGAATGTGTGATGACCCTCGCGTGACCAAGGCTTCACCCCTGAGCAGTGAGCACGGAACTGCCAAACAATAACAATCCGGTCCTCTGGCAGACGGTGTTTAAGTGGTGAGAATAAGGGCATAAAGGCATGGCCGGGGGGTTGAAAGCCCAGATTAAGAGAAGCTAGACACAGACGTGTGTCCCAAATGGCACCCTGACCCAATTCCCTTTAAAGTGCACTACTTATGGGCTCTGGTTAAAAGTAGTGCACTAAAGGATATAGGGTGCCATTTGGGACACAAAATGCTCTGGAAGACTCCTAGACACTCACAGCACTGACTTATCAGTCCTATTCGGTTTGTGTATTCAATGGTACGGTATTCAATCAACCCTGGCTTAAATGTTTGCAGTAGTCACAGGCAGCTTTGTTTACAAAGATACTCTACACACACCCAGGGGAATAAGGGCACTTGTCTGACTCTCTACACACACATCCCTGTATCATCCGGTTCTTGGAGCGTGTTGTCAAATCACACCCTGAAACGGTTATTTCCAGGTCATGAAAGAAAGGTCCAGGGAACCTCACCACAGTACCAAATCCGTGTGAAAACGCCCCAGGGGGATACTGCTATTCAAATCTCTTAATACCCATACTCTTGACTTCAATGTAGTCTGTGGCAGAGTGATTTGATCAAACCCAGAGGAAAGAGGCACAATCTGTTTCCCTAATAACCCTATCCCCCATGTAGTACACTATTGGCCAGGACCCATAGGGCTCTGGTCAGTAGTGCAGTATACAGGCGATAAGGTGCCATTTGGCACGCACGCTAGTAGCTCCTATTCTGGCAGGCTGTGTGCCCTCTGTAGCCCAGTGAAGACCCACTCGATCAGGGCCTGAAGCCCAACAGGGACAGGCAGGAAATCAAACCTGGTCTGGAGTCTGCAGCCTACAGAGACTAACGTAGGATGAGTTACACAATACTCTTGCTCTGCATACTCATTCGACACATCACAAGCGTGTGTGCAGCCGTGCACATTCACACACGGGTGCCAAATGATCAATTTAGTTCAGGGAGCAAAGGCCCCTTTGACCACTAGACTATACAAATGCACGCACGCACACCTCATGACTTGAAAACCTGCACTCGGGTGTGTGAGTCCCTGTGCATCGGTTTACGTACGTACATGCGTGTGTCCCTGTGAGTGTGCGCATCGGCCTCTTTGTTCCAGGCTTTGCAGTCAGATCCAAGCATGGGGGACAGCATTGTGCTGACACCAGCCTACCAGGGCTCCCCGTGGCTCTTTTCCCAGCATGCAGTTCTCTCCGCCTTGTTGTGTTTACGTTACATAACAGACGAGTGCAGATCCAGGACATGTCCAAAATGGCACCCTATTCCATACTTAGTGCACTACATTTGGGGACTATATAGTAAATAGGGTACCATTTGGGACACAACCTGGCAGAGCACGTCTCTCTGCACCGAGAGTATCAGTTCAGGTGGAGAGAACAAAAAGGTAATCTCCACTGTGTGTAAATACAATTGACCCACAATGAAAGGCTGCAGAGAAATATAACAAAGCTCTCCATTGATTGGTTATGCATGTTTCTAGCTCTGATAGATGGGTGTTAGCTGAATATATTGCACTTCAAATAATATTAACAGAACCCAGGTGTGTTGCCATTTACCCATATTTGATTCTCATTAGGTTTCTCCTATCACTTCCAACAAGGCATCACATTTCATGCATGCAGAGACAACATCCGGAATGGGAGGTTGCTTGTCTAACTGGAATGTTTTGTTATGAGTCACAAGATGATACAACACTGGCATGTGATGATTGGCGGGCGGGGTGCCAGGTCCCGCATACTTGGCAGCAAGGGCCTCTTACCTCTTTGACGAGGTGTTTGACAGGTCTGAGGCCACCACCCACGCCCCACACATTGTCTAGCCGCACCATCTCCCTCTTCATGGAGAGGAGCACCGCCGCACGGTCCAACGCGGCTCTGTGGGGAGGGGAATAACCACAGAGACGCAATGAGAAAAAGGGGAACGTGTCAAGTCACAGCTAGATATTGAACATGGTCACATGAATTCAGAACAAAATGACTTTCTGAATAAAGCAGGTTAACTACAAAATGGACTTTCCCAACTCATCAGAATAAATAAGTGGAATTTGCATTCGAAGGTTGAAAATGGGAAATTACAAACATGAGGTAAAACCAAAAATGGTCATCCTAGGCATGACATGTGGCTACAATCAGTTCTGGATGGGGATCATTCAGTTGCTTGGAGAATGACTGTGCTTTCATGGTGAGAAGACGCAAACTTTTACCCTGGCCCTCTTATCAGGCGGTTCTTAAGCGATTAACTGACAACATCAGTGACAGAGGTAGGTAACCACCACTTTGATGTGGAGTGGGCTTTTCCACCATGTTCCTTGTTGGCCACAGATCTAAGATCCGTTTCTTCCTTAATCCTTAGAGAAACCCGATTGTAAGCAAAAACTGACCTTAAGGGCAATTGTCTGAATGCTCCTCACCCTAAATGCCCAAAATTAACTAATCCTCCCTGCCTTTATTTAGTACATGATTCATATCATTGTCTCTAATGTGTTTGTCCATATATTGTCTCTGTGCCAATTTGTTGTTTGTCTGAAGCACCGCTTTAACCCTAAATACACTGCTCAAAAAAATAAAGGGAACACAATGTAACTCCAAGTCAATCACACTTCTGTGAAATCAAACTGTCCACTTAGGAAGCAACACTGATTGACAATAAATTTCACATGCTGTTGTGCAAATGGAATAGACAAAAGGTGGAAATTATAGGCAATTAGCAAGACACCCCCAATAAAGGAATGGTTCTGGAGGTGGTGACCACAGACCACTTCTCAGTTCCTATGCTTCCTGGCTGATGTTTTGGTCACTTTTGAATGCTGGCGGTGCTTTCACTCTAGTGGTAGCATGAGACGGAGTCTACAACCCACACAAGTGGCTCAGGTAGTGCAGTTCATCCAGGATGGCACATCAATGCGAGCTGTGGCAAAAAGGTTTGCTGTGTCTGTCAGTGTAGTGTCCAGAGCATGGAGGCGCTACCAGGAGACAGGCCAGTACATCAGGAGACGTGGAGGAGGCCGTAGGAGGGCAACAACCCAGCAGCAGGACCGCTACCTCCGCCTTTGTGCAAGGAGGTGCACTGCCAGAGCCCTGCAAAATGACCTCCAGCAGGCCACAAATGTGCATGTGTCTGCTCAAACGGTCAGAAACAGACTCCATGAGGGTGGTATGAGGGCCCGACGTCCACAGGTGGGGGTTGTGCTTACAGCCCAACACCGTGCAGGTCGTTTGGCATTTGCCAGAGAACACCAAGATTGGCAAATTCGCCACTGGCGCCCTGTGCTCTTCACAGATGAAAGCAGGTTCACACTGAGCACATGAGCACATGTGACAGACGTGACAGAGTCTGGAGACGCCGTGGAGAACGTTCTGCTGCCTGCAACATCCTCCAGCATAACCGGTTTGGCGGTGGGTCAGTCATGGTGTTGGGTGGCATTTCTTTGTGGGGCCGCACAGCCCTCCATGTGCTCGCCAGAGGTAGCCTGACTGCCATTAGGTACCGAGATGAGATCCTCAGACCCCTTGTGAGACCATATGCTGACACATGCACATTTGTGGCCTGCTGGAGGTCATTTAGCAGGGCTCTGGCAGTGCACCTCCTTGCACAAAGGCGGAGGTAGCGGTCCTGCTGCTGGGTTGTTGCCCTCCTACGGCCTCCTCCACGTCTCCTGATGTACTGGCCTGTCTCCTGGTAGCGCCTCCATGCTCTGGACACTACGCTGACAGACACAGCAAACCTTTTTGCCACAGCTCGCATTGATGTGCCATCCTGGATGAACTGCACTACCTGAGCCACTTGTGTGGGTTGTAGACTCCGTCTCATGCTACCACTAGAGTGAAAGCACCGCCAGCATTCAAAAGTGACCAAAACATCAGCCAGGAAGCATAGGAACTGAGAAGTGGTCTGTGGTCACCACCTGCAGAACCATTCCTTTATTGGGGGTGTCTTGCTAATTGCCTATAATTTCCACCTTTTGTCTATTCCATTTGCACAACAGCATGTGAAATTTATTGTCAATCAGTGTTGCTTCCTAAGTGGACAGTTTGATTTCACAGAAGTGTGATTGACTTGGAGTTACATTGTGTTGTTTAAGTGTTCCCTTTATTTTTTTGAGCAGTGTAGAATTCTAAGGACACAAGAAGTTCTTTGAAATTAAAATCCCCTCCACCAATTAATGCACATCTTTTTATTTTATTATGCCCTCACTCCTTGACCTCTAACCCCTGCTCACCTAGCGTGGTCGCAGTCCACCTTGCCTTTATAGCGGTCCAGGAATCCCATAGGTAGAGCGTGGTCTGCGATGGCTCGGGCAATAAACTGTCCCAGCATCTGTAGAGTTGGAGAGAGTTAAAGGTTAAACCTACGGTATATGATCGGTTGGGTTTAAAGCAGCATGGCAAATTATAATTTGTCTTAAAGAAAATGTACAAAACCTGCATAACAAATTGCACCCTATTTATTCCTTATATAGTGCACTACTTCAGACCAGAGACCCATGGTCCCTGGTCAAAAGTAGTGTACTAAATGGGGAATAGAGTGCCATTTGTGACGAAGACACAATCCAGTACCTGTGGAGCCTCTGGCGTGTCCAGCATAAGATCGGGCAGCTCTTTGAGGATTTTGTCGAAGGCGCGGGCCATGTCGGACTCCGAGAGCCCCTTGCCGACCAGGTCACGGAGCAGCCTGGAGGTGAGCTCCCGGTGGCTGGCCTTCCCCTCCAGAGACAGGGACACAGCCAGGCTGGAGAACTCGTACTTGTGGTGGCCCAGGTTCAGCTCCTTCAACAGCATCTGGGAGTGGAAGAGGGGGGTAGGGTACACACACAGTTAACGTGAAGTAAAATGTTATGTCGGAACCCTGCGTGGTTGAGACAAAACAGTAAAAGAAAATGGATGCACCACCACCTAAAGGCCGCCTCAAATAACCAAACTCTTCCTCTTTTTAGTACAACATCAAACACTTACTTGGACCTCTTTTGTGTCCCCGTGCTGAAAGTACTCCTGTACAATGGGGTTGACGGTCTTCTCCAGTTCCCTCTCGTCCAGCTCTGGAACAACTGTTGCGTACACAGTGTCTCCCTTCAAAATGAAACAAGACATTATAGGTCAGGAATAGCCATCTAATAACACGGCCGGCCCGCTCATTAGGCAGGATTAGCCTGTAATCTGAAATGCTACTGGTGCATTTGTTAAGTCCAATGCAGCTGTTTTTATTTCAATATCAAACCATTTCTGGGTAACAATGAAGTACCTTACTGTGATTGTTTTCAATTAATGGTCAAAAATAAATAAATGGCTTAGCAAAGAGCAATTTTTCAAGCAAGAATTCTGCTAGATCTGTCCGAGTGGTGAGGCGAAAACGAATTTACTACATAGTGACGTCACCATGGAACGCAAAAACTCCCTCCCACCAAAACAGGCAGAAATGTCAGGTGGTCTTTTCAAACAGTTTTTAAATTAAAAAAGGGCATATTCATAATTTGTACTATTCCAACCTTGGGTCAAAATGTATGTAAAACACAGGAAAATCACTGACTGCACTGGGCCTTTAAGGTATAGTGCAGGGGTCAATAACTGCCATCATATTTAGGCTGAATGGCCGGGATATGGCAAATGTAACAGCAGACAGCAGTTCTGCCGACATACAGTGTACTTCTAAAACTTTGAATATTAACACCCCAGTCGCTCTGGTGAAAGGTTTTTCTAAACAATACGAGCAGATGAGTGCCTTTGGCTGATTCCAGAGAAACAAGAGAAAGCAAACTTCCTCAGTGAGCAGGGCTTCAGGAAACTAGAGCGGAGAGTGAGACCTCTATTGTTTTGACCTGCGTTGAAAAGAGGGGAAAATATCACTAGAGGGAGGGAGGGTTTCAGCCATTACCCAATGCACTGACTCACTTTCCTGTTTTCCCCTCCTGGTTTCAGAAGTATGCTTGACCTTTAAGAATAACCACAAATGTTCAGACTGCACCAATGACCTGTTCTGGTATTGTTGGAATACTTTAAAATATTCTGCAGCTCACTTATAGTAACCATTGATCTTACTTGATTGAATTTGATTACACCATTTAACTTCCACAGACTCAGCCGTGATTGATGAGTGATTACTTCCAGGAAGGGAGGAGGACCCATGGGTCAAACAGGATCCATGTGACCCTAACCACTCCCTTACGACACAAACCACCTAGCTAGTAGGGATCCCAGACACACTACTACTGGGATATACTCGAGAGCAGGCCTGTGTTTCAAGAGAATGTTACGTCCAAAAGGCATCATATTCCCTATATAGTGCACTACTTTTGACCAGGGCCAGGCCCATAGGGCTATGTGCTTTTAGGAGGTCAGTAGAGCTGCGCTCCAGTGTCACCAACTCTGTCCTAGTTATCTGCTGCCACAGGGCAACTGGCTCCAGTACTGTTTCTGAAACAGCGGCACTCAAGGCCAAACTGCAATATGCACCGTTCTTTTTCTAGGTTTTTATCTCTTAAACAATAGCCTTGGAGGCACTTTCCCACTACATGGTTCAGTCACAGCGACCTCACTACACAGGATAGCAAAAAAAAGTCTGCGACATCCACTTTTAACTGATGTGTTTAAAGTTACATTTTTTTATTTATTATAAGCAACAACCCTCAGACCAAAACAACTACAAAAAGAACCTGGCCCATAGTAGACCCCTCATCTAAGCAACTGTTGTCTTTGTAGTAACAGCGTGGGACACTGGTGTACAGGAGAAGAGGGGTGCGTGCAGAGGCTCTATTGTATAGGTTGGAGAGCGCTCATGTGGTTTACACACGTACACCTCACCTGTGCAACCTCGTCGTAGTTGGGGTCCTTGACATCTGGTTCCTCTACCTCGTACACCATCCCGGCTGCTCCCCACACACCTTTACCCCCTGCGCCACCTGTAGTGTAAGGACCACATCAACATCAGCGCTAGTCAGTTAGCACTATAGACATGTTTAGAATATGGGTTTTGTGAACCCAGGGAGATTACCGGTACGTACTGCTCTATGATCAGTTTACCAGACTTTAATCCTAAACAAACTGTTATGGCCCCAGACCAAAACTAGCACTAGACCACCAGGGCTTAGAGTAGATTACTTCTATCTCAACCATTATTAGCCTAGCACAGACCTTTCTTAGGCAGGTCCCATTTAGTCTTCCATCTCAAAGGTTATTAGCATAGTTAGCATTATTAGCTGTTAGCCTAACATTAGCACATACCTTTCTTGGGCAGGCCACGGCCCTTGCCTGTCCTGGACTTCCGGTCGTTGGGGACGGGCACCTTCCCCTTGGGGCTGTCGCCGTCGGCCAGCTCACCAGACAGCGACTTAGAGAGTGACTCGCTGCGGGATGACGATTTGCGCACACGCCGCTTGGCCTTGGCCTTGAGCCGTGCCTCGTGGAGCGCCTTCTCCTGTGGCGTCCAGTTGCCGTTCACCTCCGCCTCGAACGCAGCCTCGTCCTCATCGCCATAGGGATGGTCCACATCGTCGTCGAAGGATAACACCCCTGCAAATGGATACAAGGACAGGCAGTGAGTTTATAAGGTGCAGTATGGAGTTTAATCAATTACATGTAAATATTAATAACATTGAACAGGCAGGACTGCACCCTGGTTGACCTAAATACATGTCTGCATATATTTTTTTATTAACTTCTTGTCAATAGGGGGGCGCTGTTTTCACTTTGGAAAAAATCGTGCCCAAATTAAACTGCCTCGTACTCTATTCTAGATCATACAATATGCATATTATTATTACTATTGGATAGAAAACACTGAAGTTTCTAAAACTGTTTGAATTATATCTGTGAGTAAAACAGAACTAATTTTCACTTCCATACAGGAAGTGAAAAATCTGAAAACGAGGCTCTGTTTCAGGGCCTGCCTATTCAACTGGCTTTTATTTATCGATATGCATGCACTTCATACGCCTTCCACTAGATGTCAACAGGCAGTGGAAGGTGGAATGGGGTGTCTAGCTTGATCTGAGGTCGAATAAGAGCTTTTGGAGTGACAGGTCCGGTATTTTCTTTGTCTTCGAAGGCGCGCTGGGGAGCTCGACATTGTCTTCTGAAAAGCGTTCGGTATACACGGCGAATATCTCCGGCTCTGATTTTATTTGATACATATGATAATAACATCATAAAGTAGGTTTTTTCAACCGAGTTATATCAGTTTATTCAATGTTTATTGGGACTTTTGGAGTTTTCCGTTCTTTGCGCCAAGAGAGGATGGGAATGTTAGCAACCTTGGCTCGCATTGTGGCGCGAATTCGACAGAAGAAATGGACATTCTAAAACCAAACAACGATTTATTCTGGACCAAGGACTCCTTGTACAACATTCTGATGGAAGCTCAGCAAAAGTAAGAAAACATTTATGATGTTATTTCGTATTTCTGTGTAAAATGTTGACTCCTATTCTCCGCCGTGTTGGTGAGTGCTGTCTCACAATAACGCAAGCTGTATGTTATGGTAAAGTTATTTTTAAAAATCTAACACAGCGGTTGCATTAAGAACCAGTGTATCTTTCATTTGCCATACAACAAGTATTTTTATGTAAAGTTTATGATGAGTTCTTTGGTCAGATTAGGTGTGTCCAAAATATCTCCGGACATTCTGGGAAAATGTTGCTACGTATTCACAATGTATAACCACGATTTGCAGCTCTAAATATGCACATTTTCGAACAAAACATAAATGTATTGTATAACATGATGTTATAAGACTGTCATCTGATGAAGTTGTCCAAAGGTTAGTGATTAATTTTATATCTTTTGCTGGTTTTTGCGAAAGCTACCTTTGCGGTGAATAAATGCGTTTGTGTGTTTGGCTATTGTGGTAAGCTAATATAATGCTATATTGTGTTTTCGCTGTAAAACACTTAAAATATCGGAAATATTGGCTGGATTCACAAGATGTTTATCTTTCATTTGCTGTACACCATGTATTTTTCATAAATGTTTTATGATGAGTATTTATGTATTTCACGTTGCTCTCTAATTATTCTGGCTGTTTTGGTGCTATTTTTGATGGTGGCTGCAATGTAAAACTATGATTTATACCTCAAATATGCACATTTTCGAACAAAACAGAAATGTATTGTATAACATGTTATAAGACTGTCATCTGATGAAGTTGTTTATTGGTTAGTGACTAATTTTGTTAAAGCTACCTATGCGGTGGAAACATGGTGAAAATATGCGGTTGTGTGTTTGGCTATTGTGGTTAGTTAATAGAAATACATAGTGTTTTCGCTGTAAAACATTTTAAAAATCGGAAATTATGGCTGGATTCACAAGATGTTTATCTTTCATTTGCTGTATTGGACTTGTGATTTCATGAAAATTATATTATATGATATCCCTGTCCCGTTAGGCTATGCTAGTCAGCTTTTTTGATGAGGAGGATCCCGGATCCGGGAGAGAGAAGCGGTAGAGGTTAAACATTATTTGTGCAGTTCTTCCAGTGGCCACAGGGGAACAAAGACAGCAGAATGCACCTTTGACAACAGGAGGTATAAATTTGGTTGTGTAGCCTACAATCAGTGTTGCAAATTATGGAGATGGATATTCAAAAGGTTTAGAGGTCTGTGGAAACATGACAACTATTTGAATGTCAACTGCCAGCACTTCTACTACAAATTACACAAGCAGAATCCCTAAGTATGAGAAACGTGTCCAGTCAGTCATGAGATAATAACTAAAGGATTACAGAGAGCCAGTCAGTCAAGGAAAATATTCAAATCTGGATGTTCAAAAGAGACTCCTTTCCCTTACAGATAACAACGAATTCTCTCATACCTGCAATGTTATTTTTGCACCGTGGACAATGTCTAGTGTAAATTGAGACTGGTGGCTTTTTAATGGACAGGACACATGTTAACCTTTGAGAATAGCTTAAAGCGGCAATAACTTTTTGGGCAACATAGAAATTTTTCGTTTCCATGGGGGCAGGTAGCTAAATATGCTAACAAGCGCAAACAAAAATAAACAAACTGCAAAGACAAGCAATCTAACTTATAAAAGGTATACATATATAGGTTGGAGGCTGTCATTTTTGGTAAGTTTGGACATTTACAAGCGAATGTGAATGAGAGACATTGAACAAAATTGACACATGCTTGTCTGAAGGAAGAACAGTACTGGCTCTGGAGCAGCATGTGTACACGCTGTGTCTGTGTGGACTCTGGAGTCGTTAAGGCAACAGGCCTACCTGCTCTGCTCGGAGAAGAGGGGAGCAGATGGGCAGAGAACTGAGAGGAGAAAAAAAATGCCAGGAAATGAAGCTAGCAGCAGCTGTACAAATTTCTCAAACACGGCAGAAAGCTAACACTATGATGCCCCGTCTTCCTTATTAATTCAGCCACTTAGATAACAAGCCAAAAAAAACAGCTTGCTACACTCCTGAGAGGCACTGCATCGCAGTGCTGAGGTGCCGCCCATGACCGGGAGCCCTATATGGCAACGCACAATTGTCCCAGCGTCGTCCGGGTTAGGGGAGGGTTTGGCCAGGGGATTTCCTTGACTCATCGCATTCGAGCAACTCCTTGTGGCAGGACAGGTGCCTGCAAGCTGACCTCGCTCGTCAGTTGAATGGTGTGGCCGGCTTCCGGGTTAAGCGAGCAGTGTGTTAATTATGTTAGGTCACACCAAACCACAATAAGCACAGCCATTTTTCCAGCGAAAGATAGCAGTCACAAAAAGCACAGAGATAAAATTAATCACTAACCTTTGATGATCTTCATCAGATGACACTCATAGGACTTCATGTTACACAATACATGCATGTTTTGTTTGATTAAATTCATATTATATCAAAATCTGAGTTTACATTGAGGCGACAAGATTCACTAAATGCAAAAACATCAAGTGACTTTGCATAGCCCATCGTTTCAACAGAAATACTCATCATAAATATAGATGATAATAAGTTATACACATTGAATTATAGATATACCTCTCCTTAATACAACCGCTATGTCAGATTTCAAAAAAACTTTACGGAAAAAGAAATGCACGCTATAATCTGAGACGGCGCTCAAAAACAGCATACCACAGCTGCAAAGATGGCGTCACTATAAACAATAAAATACATGATAAATATACCATTACCTTTGATAATCTAGATCAGAAAGCACACCAGGAATCCTAGGTCCACAACAAATGTTTGTTTTGTTCGAAATCCGTTATTTATGTCCAAATACCTTCTTTTGTTAGCGCGTCTGGTTTACATATCCAAACGCTAATTCTGGTCAGCGTTATATCGGACAAAAACTTAAATATGTGATATTACCGGTCGAAGAAACATTTCAAACTAAGTACTGAATCAATCATTAGGATGTTAACATATAGCTTCAATAAAGTTCCAACCGGAGTATTCGTTCTTGTCTGCGTGAGCAATGGAACGTCAGTGGCTTGCATGAAGAAAAAGCATGGTAAGGAAATGGCTGCTTGATGGACACCTGACTGATTTTGATCTCATTCTCTCCCACAACATCATAGAAGTCTCATTGAAATTTCTATTGATTGTTGACATCTAGTGGAACCCCTAGGCAGTGCAACATCATTAATAGCTCAAGTGGAATTCTTTAGGGACTCTGGTGAATACACACAGGCTCAGATTTCTGACTTCCTGTTTTGATTTCAACTCAGGATTTTGCCTGCCAATATGAGTTCTGTTAATCTCACAGACATAATTCAAACAGTTTTAGAAACTTTAGAGTTTTCTATCCAATACTAATAATAATATGCAAATATTAGGAACTATGACTGAGCAATACTAATAATAATATGCAAATATTAGGAACTATGACTGAGGAGCAGGCCGTTTGATATGGGCACCTTTCATCCAAGCTACTCAATACTGCCCCTTCAGCCATAAGACGTTTTAAACACCATCCCGTGGTCATTTCCAAATACCCCAGTATACCGCCCATGAATGGAAATAGTGGAGCGATTTCTGCATATTGCACCTTTTAAACCAACAACCACAAAGTGCTTCACAGACACAGTTCTGCCATGTCAAAAATGTGGCCGTGTCTATTTGTGTGCTGTACTGTAGCTTTAAAAAAAGGGTCCATCTGAAGTCCATCAATTTTGTGACTTTAAATTAATTACATGTAACCATTTGAATCTTGAATATAACCTATAAATGCCTCATGAGCTTAGTTGAACTGTCCTATCCCATCAGAATCCAAAACATGCGCTTGTTTTACTCCAATGTTCGTAAACAAACACTGTATAGCCTCAAAACATAACTAGTCCTTGCATTGATAGCTCAGTCTATACATTTGAGTGGTTCCATTTCTCCAGCCCATCCCTCAGCTTTTTAGTCCAACAGTGGCAGGGAGTTCTTTGTTGTTTAAACTGCTGATTGCTGCTTTAACAAAATGATGCAATGTTATCAACTGCACGATCGAATGGGGCCCTACAGAGTTCAAGAGTTTAACTAATTTAACTGCTTAGACCCATAAAGCCAGAATCATAAAAATGTGTCTTAATGGTAAACAGTCCAGCTTTAGACTAGGCCTATACCTTCCTCTGTCAACAGTGTCGAGCCTCCGCCCTATTTTACGATAAAGACTTATTTTATCAGGTCAACTCAAGAATGGGGTGAACGGAGGTCAGTTCTGATCAATATTGGTCTGTTAAGCATAACCCATAAGTCCTATCTGCTTTTAAAGGGTTTGCATTCTGGTGATAACGACTAGCCAATGGTTTGGTCAACGATAGCGCTTCAATCTCTCCAGTTCTAACATCAACAACACGTCAGCTCAAACAGTAGAGCATGCTCAGGCCCTGTGGGACGTTACCAGCTGGTGGCTGCTCACACTACATAGCTTAATAAGGTGATTTACAGAGGCAAGTCCACACGTACACAACATATGTAAACCAAAACACGCCTAATAGTCTACACAAGTCTCGAAACACCTTTGAGCTACAACAGACCAGGAGAGAGATAATTACATGCATTATGCCGATCACAGTAAGACACACTGCCTTACTACCCCAAGCATAGTTGGCCCACTTCCATATATTAAACAGTTGTGTGGCGACCCTTTTAGCAGGCACACAGTAGCCTGTGCACACAGAAGACTCAAAGGCCTCTGCCCTTACAACACCAGGGAAGCCCACTAATCCTAGTTTATTATGGACACGGACCACACACACACTCTCCTGCACTCACCAGCCATTCAGCCCACAGGTGCAGTAGCTAGTTAAGACTGTTAGAGGATTAACAAAAAAAAAATATTCCCTCGTATGGAGCCAGGGAAAAGGACAAGTCCGTGTACAGTAAGCATCTTGTGGGAACAATAACAAATGGAGTTGAAGTGGAGCCCTAGTAGTGGTGAGGGCAAGCAAAGGGCATATGGGGGGGATGCTGACGTGGGGGCTTTTTCAATCCTCCTTGTCGCTAATCCTCAGCATGGGTCTTACTACATATGGCAGTGTTGGGCCCACAGCCAGTCAAATGACCCCTCAAGAGGAGCAGGAATTTCTAAGGGTGTAACGAATACCCCAGAGCCCTCTTACAAAGCCCACCGCCGAGCCCTAAGAGGAGGTGTGGCCCTATAGATTACAGGGACAAGGAGGGCGGCCCAACCACAGAGCAGATCCAGCACTGACTGGAGTGGAGCTAGCACCAGCCAAACTACTTTTACTTGCCATGAGTGCTGTGTGCCTAAATCCAAAACGGCAACCGGTTCCCTAGATATTGCACTACTTCTGAGCCATTTGGGCCCGGTTTAAAAGTAGTGCACTTTGGGACAAAGCCTGTGTGCCTGCTCTCCTAGAAGGGCTAGATGAGCCAGGACCCCACGGGTACGTCAATCATTCAAATGAGCTAGTGGTCAGTGATGCGTTTTATACATGGAACAAGTGAAGAGGATTCCTACAGGGTGTAAAAGGTGTAACAGATTGCTGTACAGTATGCACATACACAGGAAGTGTCCTCGCTCTCTGATTCTAAACACAAGCGTGGGCCGGCCTACCATTGGTCAGAACCACTCCCTGGGCATGCAAAGCTGTAAACAACTGACCAAGTCTCTCGTCCTCCTCCAACTCCCTTCAAATAAACACATGCCAGAGCAGTAAATTAGGGAAAGACCAATGTCAGCCAGCCAAAAACAGGCCTGGCCAATTGGAAAAAGGAAGAAAAGGAGGAGCAGAGGAAAATAGGGTTCTGCCAAGTCAAGCATTGCAAACCCGAAAAACAAAATGTGCTACCTAACAAGCAAAGGTAACCTTATACCTCTCTAATTAGCTAGTACTGGCCACATGCCTTTTGACATTTATAATGCAGTGATCTGTGGTCTGAGCCATGTAGGTTGTCACTGACTGTATAGGGAACTGAACGTGCTAGAAACTAGTTTCTCTACTTCAGTGTGGGTTTTTTTTAAACATTTTTTTTTAATACGTGTCTATCATAGGCAGCCTAGCTGTATGGAGAATTGCTTCTGTATACTTAAGTGTCCAGATATGTCCTTTGAAATGTTTGAATCCGTCGACTGTATTGCGATTTGTGGATTCAAAAAAATGTGAGTGGCAAGTTTCTGCATGGCGATGACTGATGCAAATAAGACCGGTCCATTCTGCGCTCTGCATTTAATGCAGACTTCCCCACCAGCACTCAGACAATAATATTACTAGCTCATAGGCTACCCCCCCCAGTCTGAAACTCCTTTTCTCTCAATCACTCCTCTTTAAGGTATTACAGTAACCTTAGTAAATTAACCAGAATAAAAATAAAACACTGAACAGCAGGGCAGACAGCAGATCCTCCTAAAAGCTTTGGGCTTGATCCAGGTCAGCGGGGAACTTTGCTGTCAAAAACAACCCCTTGTATTCCTGTGTTAGTAGCCAGTAGGCTACATGGGTAATCGTGAGATTAACTCCCACTATAACTGTAAATGGTATTCAGTTGGCCTGTGTGTGTGTGAACTTTTTAATGAAATTGGGATCTCTAACTGAAACTGTCCCCCCCCCCCCCCCACAAAATGCACACTGCAGCTGGCTTGCCTGCCCTCTCTCTACACTAATGTTGTGAGTGTGTGTTCAGTCTGTCACGTATAGAATATCCTAGCCTACTCATTGGTGATAGGCTCTGCTTTACTGACGTTGCGAGACATTGCAAGCCAGGAAATACAGCATTCCATTGCGAGATACAGCTTTTGATTGCTGATAAATGCCTAGTACACAGTCCTGATTCAGTCTGTCTGGTGGCAGAGCCTAGGAGGTTAGAGCGTTGGGCCAGTAACCGAAAGGTTGCTGAATCTAAACCCCGTGCTGACATGGTAAAAATGTTGTTCTGCCCCTTTACAAGGCAGTTAACGGGATCTCAGCCATAAGAAGTTAACGGGATCGACTTAACAGCCAGTGAAAGTGCAGGGCGCCAAATTCAAACAGAAATCTCATAATTAAAATTCCTCAAACATACAAGTATTTTACACCATTTTAAAGATAAACTTTTTGTAAATCCAGCCACAGTGTCCGATTTCAAAAAGGCTTTACGACGAAAGCACACCAAACGATTCAGAAACTTTTCCGCTAGGAATCGACTCATCTTTCTACTAAATGTCTTGGTAAGTCACAGTATTTAACTAACTTTTTTAAGTACTTTTTTAGGAAAGAGTGGTCGGTGAGCAGGCAGCAGGCTAGCTGCGCGCAGGCAGCTCAAGATAATTTTATTGACAGTTCTGGTCGCCTAGTGATGGACGGCATTCCTTTCAGAAGCGACATTCCTTTACAGACAAGTAAAATAGTTTCGAAGTGCCACTGAACGGGTATCTCCAGAGAAGGTTTCGTGTCGTCGTTAAAAATCCATAGTGTACACTTGTAGTAGCCTAGTTCCATTCAAGGGTATATGACTGCGGTAAATAACTTCATTGCCCGACCTTAGCGGTCCTACATACGTAACAGGACCATTATTCTGCATTGGGAATTGACATGGGATTAAGACTTTTTTACATCACATTTTAACAGAAAAAAATAATGTAAAAAATGTTCCGTTTAAATGTTAAGCAAAATTGTAAATTTGTCACATCCCTAGTGTGTGTACACTTGGCACTGGCTTGGACGTGGTGAGAGGCTGGGCCCTTGGGTCACTGGAGCTGGGAGAATAGACCCAGTTCCAGTTGTAACGGCTGCTTTGTATGAGGTGATAGTGACAGTTCAGTAAGGTCACTCACAGCCAAACAGATTGGAGTCAGTGGGGTAATGGACGCAAAGTAGGTTTGGAAAAGCTCCGTAAACTTTCTCAAAACTCCTGGTTGGAAGATTAATAGAATCAGGAAGGAATAGGCAAGAAATCTAGGAATCCTCCAACCAGGATTTCTAGAAAACCTGAGGATTTTGGTTAACTTCTTATGGCTGGGGGCAGTATTGAGTAGCTTGGATGAATAAAGTGCCCAGAGTAAACTGCCTGCTACTCAGGCCCAGAAGCTAAGATATGCATATTATTAGTAGATTTGTAGTAGATTAGATTATTAGTAGACTCATATGGCAGGCAAAAACCTGAGAAAAAAATCCAACAAGGAAGTGGGAAATCTGAGGTTTGTAGGTTAAGTCTTTGCCTATCCAATATACAGTGTCTATGGGGTCATATTGCACTTCCTAAGGCTTCCACTAGATGTCAGTCTTTAGAACCTTGTTTCAGGCTTCTACTGTGAAGGGGGAGAGAATAAGAGCTGATTGACTAAGGTCTGGCAGAATGCCATGAGCTCAGTCAGGCGTGCGCCCGTGAGGTAGCTGCGTTCCTTTTCATTTCTAAAGACAAAGGAATTGTCCGGTTGAAACATTATTGAAGATTTATGATAACATCCTAAATATTAATTCTATACATCGTTTGACATGTTTCTACAAACTGTAATGGAACTTTTTGACATTTCGTCTGGCCTGCACTTCGTGAATTTGAATTTGTGAACTAAACACGCAAACGAAAATGAGGTATTGACATAAATTATGGACTTTATCGAACAAAAAACAAACATTTGTGGAACTGGGATTCCTGGGAGTACATTCTGATGAAAATAATCAAAGGTAAGTGAATATTTATAATGCTATTTCTGACTTCTGTTGACTCCACAACATGGCGGATATCTTTATGGCTTGTTTGGGCTCTGAGCGCTGTTCTCAGATTATAGCATAATGTGCTTTTTCCGTAAAGTTTTTTTGAAAATCTGACACAGCGGTTGCATTAAGGAGAGGTGGATTCCTAGAACTAGGGGGCGCAGTTTTCACTTTTGGCTAAAAAGGCGTAGCCATTTGAAACTGCCTATTTCTCAGCCCCTGAAACTAGAATATGCATATAATAGTCAGATTTAGGATAGAAAACACTCTGAAGTTTCCAAAACTGTAAAACTTTTGTCTGTGAGTTAAACAGAACTGATATTGCAGGCGAAAACCTGAGAAAAATCCAACCAAGAAGTGGCCCTGTTTTTGAGACCTCTCTGTTCCCATGCTTTCCTATTGCCCGTATAAAGGGATATCAATAAGACTTCTTTTTCTATGTCTTCCCTAAGGTGTCAACAGCCTTTAGACATAACTATGACTATAACTAACTCAGGCTTTTATTTTGAAGAATGAGCGTGAAAGGGCACATTGCGTAAGTGGATAGGTGGGGGCTCTGAGTGATTTTTGCGCAAAAGTGAAAGGCAGCCATTGTTTCTCTCGGTCCTAGTGAAAAGCCAACTGTCCCAGTTGATTTATTATCGAATAGATATTTGAAAAACACCCTGAAGTTGGATCAAAAACAACGTTTGACATTTCTGTGGACATTATGGATATCATTTTGGATTTTTTCCGGCGTTGTCGCGAACGCTTTTTCCGGTGGATTCCTGGGCATAACGCAGCAAACAAACGGAGGTATTTGGATATAAAAAATATCTTTATGGAACAAAAGGAACATTTGTTGTCTAACTGGGAGTCTCGTGAGTGAAACCATCCGAAAATCAAAGGTAAACGATTAATTTGATTGCTTTTCTGATTTTTGTGACCAAGTTACCTGACGCTAGGTGTTCTTATTGTTTTGTCGAGCGATCGATACATTTACACAAATGCAAGTATTGCTTGCGCTGTAAAGCATAATTTCAAAATCTGAGACGACAGATGGATTAACAAAAGGCTAAACTGTGTTTTGCAATATTGCACTTGTGATTTCATGAAATTATATTTTATTATATACCGTTTGCGCTAGGCTACGCTATGCTAGTCAGGGTTTCTGATGACAAATATCCCGGATCCGGTATGGGTAGTCCAGGTCATAAAGTTCCATGTGTAATACTTGTATCTTTTATCAATGTTTATTATGAGTATTTCTGTAAATTGATGTGGCTCTCTGCAAAATCCCCGGATGTTTTGGAAGCAAAACATTACTGAACATAACGCGCCAATGTAAACTAAGATTTTTGGATATAAATATGAACTTTATCGAACAAAACATACATGTATTGTGTAACATGAAGTCTGATGAATATCATCAAAAGGTTAGTGATTAAATTTATCTTTCTGCTTTTTGTGACTCCTCTTTGGCTGGAAAAATGGCTGTGTTTTTCTGTGACTAGGTGCTGACCTAACATAATCGCATGGTATGCTTTCGTCGTAAAGCCTTTTTGAAACCGGACACTGTGGTGGGATTAATAACAAGTTTCTTTAAAATGGTGTATAATACTTGTACGTTTGAGGAATTTTAATTATGAGATTTCTGTTGTTTGAATTTGGCGCCCTGCACTTTCACTGGCTGTTGTCATATCGATTCCGTTAATATCTTACGGCTGAAATCCCGTTAAGTTACCAAAGTTTTGCAACCCTCACATGATGAAATGCAGTCAAACTGCTGTCCGACATGGCCGTGTTCAGTGTGGAGAATTTGTTTTCAAACCGGGTGAAAGGGGGAGATGCTACTACCTGGACCTGCAACACAAATTGATTTCTGTTGCTAAATGTATTTATATGATGTGCCCTGCTGAACACGAACAAGCACTCTGGGGCTTGATCCGGGACAATCGGACTTATCTGGTGTGTTGTTACAAATTGGGTTAAGGAGGGAGAGGGAGGGGTGTGGTTGGTTGTTGGTTCTGTCCTGGGGGGGTTCAATAGGTAGCAAATGTTCCTGATAGGGAATATGGTGCCATTTCGGACAGGCCATATCTTTTCCCAGCTGTGTTTGTTTTCGGTCCTCAGTTGAAATTAAGCGGCCGTTTCAGTGTAGTGCACGCTCCATTATGCTTTACTTTCATCCTATATTTACCTCAGGACTACTATCTATATAAATGTTCTTACAGGTAGTACCCTACAATGCTGCTAAAATAACCCCGCAGCCTATCATTAATATTCTATAGGCAGGTTGCTGCTCCATTCAAAAGCTGGGTTACGTTGAGCTAGTGGGGTCGCGTCAGATAATCATAAAATAAGAGACATGCCAAAGCAAGTATATTATCAGAATGTCAACACAAACAAGTATACTACTAGTAATTAAAATGCAATTTGTTCCAGTTGCTGCTAGGCTATATGTAAGCGGTGGTGTGGACGTTGCAGCATTTCAGGGGTGAAATAATTTCACTGACAGTTGTGTTGAACTCAATAGGCCTTTGTTTGCAGGAGGGTTTTTACTCCAACCCACACAAAGGCGTCTTTGACAGGGAGTGTTATCACCACAGCAGCTGAGCTGTTTAACAAAGCGCGACAGGCCTTCCTCGAGTAGACTTGGGCCAACAGAGTTCATATGGAAGAGCAACAGCCCATATGTGCAGCTGTATTGACCACTATGACTCAAGCATGGAGTGTACCATTAAAGTGCACATTCCTGGCACTTTCTTGTCTTACATATGGGGGGGGGGGGGGGTTGCGTTGCATATAATCGATGCGGTGCGCATTCGCGAAAAAGGACTGTCGTTGCTCCACCGTGTACCTAATCAAACATCAATGCCTTTCTTAAAATCAATACACAGAAGTATATATTTAAACCTGCATATTTAGCTAAAAGAAATCCAGGTTAGCAGGCAATATTATCCAGGTGAAATTGTCACTTCTCTTGCCCTCATTGCACGCAGACTCGGGGTATATGCAACAGTTTGGGCCGCCTGGCTCATTGCGAACTAATTTGCCAGAATTTTACGTAATTATGACATAACATTGAAGGTTGTGCAATGCAACAGGAATATTTAGACTTATGGATGCCACCCGTTAGATAAAATACGGAACGGTTCCGTATTTCACTGAACGAATAAACGTTTTGTTTTCGAGATGATAGTTTCCAGATTTGACCATATTAATGACCTAAGGCTCGTATTTCTGTGTGTTATTATGTTATAATTAAGCCTATGATTTGATAGAGCAGTCTGACTGAGCGATGGTAGGCACCAGCATGCTCGTAAGCATTCATTCAAATAGCACTTTCGTGCGTTTTGCCAGCAGCTCTTCGCAATGCGCTGTTTGACTTCAAGCCTATCAACTCCCGAGATTAGGCTGGTGTAACCGATGTGAAATGGCTAGCTAGTTAGCGGGGTGCGCACTAATAGCGTTTCAAACGTCACTCGCTCTGAGACTTGGAGTAGTTGTTCCCCTTGCTCTGCATGGGTAACGCTGCTTCGAGGGTGGCTGTTGTCGATGTGTTCCTGGTTCGAGCCCAGGTAGCGGCGAGGAGAGGGATGGAAGCTATACTGTTACACTGGCAATACTAAAGTGCCTATAAGAACAAACAATAGTCAAAGGTATATGAAATACAAATCGTATAGAGAGAAATAGTCCTATAATTCCTATAATAACTACAACCTAAAACTTCTTACCTGGGAATATTGAAGACTCATGTTAAAAGGAACCACCAGCTTTCATATGTTCTCATGTTCTGAGCAAGGAACTTAAACGTTAGCGTTCTTACATGGCACATATTGCACTTTTACTTTCTTCTCCAACACTTTGTTTTTGCATTATTTAAACCAAATTGAACATGTTTCATTATTTATTTAGGGCTAAATTGATTTTATTGGTGTATTATATTAAGTTAAAATAAGTGTTCATTCAGTATTGTTGTAATTGTCATTATTACAAATACATTTATTTTTTAAATCGGCCGATTAATCGGTATCGGATTTTTTGGGTCCTCCAATAATCGGTATCGGCGTTGAAAAATCATAATCGGTCGACCTCTAGTATGTACCCTTTCAGTTTGTTTGCCAACTCATAATAGAAGAAAATTGACTACTTCAAAATGGAGATGGCCTCAATCACGCTGTCTGTGTGTGCACAGATGCCATAATGGGACATTTACAAAGATGATATCTTTATCATTCTCTGTTTGCCACATACAACTGGGAAAAATCTATTTGAACGGACTTCCAACTGGTAGATACTAGTGGGGAAACTAGTCGGTCATCCTTCAGCTCCAAGCGGGAGGTGGTCATTTACCATTTCAAGTCGTAAATACCAGTTGGATGCATTTGCATGCTTTGAACTCATTGAGAAACACCCAATTTGGCTAATGGCCAACAAGCTGTGTCAACCATAAACTAAAAGTACAGCTATCAGGCTTGTAAACAAATGATAGTGTTCAAAAACCGTATGAATAGATTGCATTAAAAAAAAATTGTAGTTGCATTTATCAAGGTAATTTCCTTAGTAGGTGACGTCAGAGGTCGCCATGTGGGAGAAGTCGGAGTTCAGCGACGATAAATAAGTTTCCCACAAGGAATTACCAGTTGGAGGGCCGTTCAAATGTTTTTTTCCCCCAGTCTTGTGGTAAAGACTGATGAATATCATCTTTACATGTCCCTTTATGGCGTCTGAGCGCACGGGCAACGCCAACGGCAATCTCCTTTTTGAAGTAGTACTTTTCCTTATCTACTACTTCTGAGTTGGCAAAAAAAACTGCAAGGGTGTGTACTGCCAGTATGTTGCCTTTATACCTCTTCAAACAAGGTTAGTGATTTAATGCTACCTATATTTATGGAACGTTTGCTCACGTGTATAATTCATTGGCTGATGACCTGGATGGAATCATGTGATCATTCACCGATAGGAAGGCCCACCCAGTCCACAATTTAAAATGGTGGAAGCCCTCAAGGGCAATGTCCATGCCAAATTGGGTTTTATCTATCTAGAGTCCTATCTAACTATGGTGGGAAATTCTCACTTCCCACTTGGTTACTAATGCAGCATCAAGCCTTACAAGATTAGTGACGTGGGCATGTATAGCTCGCTATATGGACCAATAGAAATACTTGACGTAATGCATGTGCTTAATGTACTAATGTGAAATGGATGCCCTTTTTATTTATAGTATATAGATTATGGTTTGGAGATCGGGTTGCAATTGTGTCATTTGTTCAGTATTACTAAAACCAGCCTCCAGTTCCTACTTGGAATATCTGATACGGATTAAAATAATGATTACAATTCAGTGAAAATATTTTATTCATGAACATTAAATCCAACAAGTGTTAAGCATAATTAAACCCAGGGTTTCATTCTAGTGTCACGTGTGAAAATACTCAAGTTATTGCCATTTGTAAAGTACATACATAGGAATTTCTCAGTGTTGCTTAGCAATTAGTGCTTTAAGAAATTAGGTATGATTAGGTACACGGTGGAGCAACGACAGTCCTTTTTCGCGAATGCGCACCGCATCGATTATATGCAACGCAGGACACGCTAGATAAACTAGTAATATCATCAACCATGTGTAGTTATAACTAGTGATTATCATTGATTGATTGTTTTTTATAAGATAAGTTTAATGCTAGCTAGCAACTTACCTTGGCTTCTTACTGCATTCGTGTAACAGGCAGGCTCCTCGTGAGGCAGGTGGTTAGAGTGTTGGACTAGTTAACCGTAAGGATGCAAGATTGAATCACTGAGCTGACAAGGTAAAAATCTGTCGTTCTGCCCATGAACAAGGTAGTTAACTTCTTGAGGGCAGGGGGCAGCTTTTTCACTTTCGGGAAAAATAGCATGCCAAAATTCAACTGCTTGCTACTCCTCCCCAGAATATAAGATATGCATATTATTAGTAGATTTGGATAGAAAACACTCTGAAGTTTCTAAAACTGTTTGAATCATGTCTGTGAGAATAACAGAACTTATGTAGCAGGCAAAACCCTGAGGACAAACCATTCAGAATTTGTATTTTTTTGATGTCACTGTCTTTTCAATTAGTTTTTTTTAGAGACACCAGATTTCTAATGGACTTGCTTGCAGTTCCTACCGCTTCCACTGGATGTCACCAGTCCTTGGAAATCGGTTGAGGTTATTCCTTTGTGTAGTGAAGAAGTAAGGCTATCGTAAATGAGGGTCACATGAAGTACATTTTGAGAGAGTCACGTTATGAAAAAAGTTGCGTCGGTTTGGTTTGGTTTTGTATTGAACACAGATCATCCCGTCTTCAAATTGATCGATTATTAACGTTTAGAAATACCTAACGTTGTATGACAAAAGTAGTTTGAAATGTTTTGGTAAATTTACATGTAACTTTTGATATATTTTGTAGTGACTTGGCAAAAGTTGGAAGCTGTGTTTTTCTGGATGAAACGGTCCAAATAAATTGACATTTTGGATATATATCGACGGAATTAATCGAACAAAAGGACCATTTGTGATGTTTATGGGACATATTGGAGTGCCAACAAAAGAATTTCGTCAAAGGTAAGGCATGATTTATATTTTATTTCTGCGTTTTGTGTCATGCTTGCAGTGTTGAAATATGCTACTATGTTTGTTTACTGACGTGCTATCATCAGATAATAGCATCTTATGCTTTCGCCGAAAAGCTTTTTTGAAATCTGACACGTTGGCTGGATTCACAACGAGTGTAGCTTTAATTTGGTATCTTACATGTGTGATTTAATGAAAGTTTGATTTTTATATCATGTTATTTGAATATGGCTCGCTGTATTTTCCCTGGCTATTGGCCGGTGGGACGTTTGCGTCCCACCTGCCCCAGAGAAGTTAACCCACCGTTCCTAGGCCGTCATTGAAAATAAGAATGTGGTCTTAACTGACTTGCCTAGTTAAATAAGTGTAAAAAAAATGTAATTAAAATTATCCAAAAATACCGAGTTCCGATTGTTATGAAAACTTTAAAAATCGGCCCTAATTAAATCGGTCGACCTCTAGTACATATTGCCATCCAGAGTTGTTTGACCAGGTATAAAGCCAAGGATGGCGATTTACTGACACCTACAGTTATGGAATATTTGCCTCAAGTATAATCTATTGGCGGATCACTCCTGATGACCCAGACTGATGACCCAGATGGGATCATGTGATCCTTCCTTCACCCATATGAAGTCCCACCCAGTTGACTACTTTAAAATGGTAATGCCCTCAATGTCAATGTCCACGCCAAAACTTGTTTTATTAATCTAGAGTATCTTACTCTATGGTGGTAAATTCCCACAGGTTATCAACTCAGCATGAGTAGTCAGTCATAGGTTACACAGGGTGGTATTTGTGTCTACTAATCTCAAAAAAAATTCTGGAGAAAGACAACATTTATTATGTAGAAGTCCATAGCCACATGAAACAGTATATCTTCGGCTCATGCAAGACGTCATGTGACCATTTTGCTACCTGGTCCAGCAAAAATAAGGCAGTTTATACAATTTTAAAAACATTACAATACATTCAGACTGTGTGACCTCAGGCCCCTACTCCACCATTATCACATATTCAGTACAAAATCAATGTGTACGTGTGTGTGTATATGCGCCTATGTTTGTGTTGCTTCACAGTCCCCGATGTTCCATAAGATTGTTTTTTTAAATCAAATTTAACTGCTTGCATGAGTTACTTGATGTGGAAAAGAGTTAATGTAGTCATGGCTCTATTTAGTACTGTGCGCCTTCATAGTCTGTTCTGTGCGCCAGTAGTTCAGACAGCTCGGTGCATTCAACATGTCAATACCTCTCATTAATACAAGCAGTGATGAAGTCAATCTCTCCTCCACTTTGAACCAGGAGAGATTGACATACATATTATTAATATTAGCTCTCTATATAGATCCAAAGGCTGCTCTTTTCTGAACCAATTGCAATTTTCCTAAGTCGTCTTTTGTGGCACCTGACCACACGACTGAACAGTAGTCCAGTTGCGACAAAACTAGGACCTGCCTTGATGATAGTGTTAAGGCAGAGCAGCGCTTTATTATGGACAGACTTCTCCCCATCTTAGCTACTGTTGTATCAATATGTTTTAACCATGAGTTTACAATCCAGGATAACTCCAAGCAGTTTAGTCACCCCAACTCGCTCAATTTCCACATTATTTATTACGAGATTGAGTTGAGGTTTAGGGATTAGTGAATATTTTGTCCCAAATACAATGCTTTTAGTTTTAGAAATATTTAGGACTAACTTATTCCTTGCACCCACTCAAACTAACTGCAACTCTTTTTGTTAAGTGTTGCAGTCATTTCAGTTGCTGTAGTAGCTGACATGTATAGTGTTGAGTCATCCGCATACATACACTCTGGCTTTCCTCAGTAAAGATTGAAAAAAGTAAATGGGCCTAGACAGCTGCCTTGGGGAATTCCTGATTCCACCTGGATTATGTTGGAGAGGCTTCCATTAAAGAACACCCTCTGTGTTCTGTTAGACAGGTAACTCTTTATCCACAACACAGCAGAGGGTGTAAAGGAATAACACAAGTTTTGCCAGCAGCAGACTATGATCGATAACGTCAAAGGCCGCACTGAAGTCTAACAAAACAGCCCCCACAATCTATTTATCATCAATTTCTCTCAGCCAATCATCAGTCATTTGTGTAAGTGCTGTGCTTGTTGAATGTGGTCCCATCCTTCTCTATAAGGCTGTTGAAAGTTTGTCAATTTGTTTACTGTAAAAATAGCATTGAATCTGGTCAAACAATTTTTTCTAAAAGTTAACTAAGGAGTGGTAACAGGCTGATTGGTCGGCTATTTGAGCTAGTATATGGGGCTTTACTATTCTTAGGTAACGGAATGACTTTTGCTTCCCTCCAAGCTTGATGGCACACACTTTCTAGTAGGCTTAAATTGAAGATGTGGCAAATAGGAGTGGCAATATCGTCCGCTATTAACCTCAATTTTCCATCCAAGTTGTCAGACCCCGGTGGCTTGTCATTGTTGATAGACAATCACTTTTCCACCTCTTCCACACTAACTTTACAGAATTTAAAATTACAATGCTTGTCTTTCATAATTTGGTCAGATATACTTGGATGTGTAGTGTCAGCATTTGTTGCTGGCATGTTATGCCTAAATTTGCCAATGAAAAACAATCATTAAAGTAGGTGGCAATATCAGTTGGTTTTGATGAATGAGCCATCTGTTTCAATGAATGATGGAGCTGAGTATGCCCTTTTTCCCAGAATTTAATTTAAGGTGCTCAAAGCTTTTTAACCATCATTCTTTATTTCATTTCTTTGTTTCATTGTGTAGTTGTGATAAATGATGATTAGAGCTCGTTTACAAATCCGTCCCATTCAACATAATGAATGATGTTCAATGTCATACATGTATTTAACTAATATACATAAACGTTATTTGGATGTTCGTTGAAGTATTTTTCAAGTAGCCCAATAAAAATCGTATTGCACGCAACGGATTGCGCTTCTAGTAAGGGGGCGTGGTGTTGTTTGACAACATGAACATTGAGTTCGTCGTTTGACCGCATGCTTATGCAAACAAAGGGGTTTGTCAGGGTATTTAGCATTTAATCAAATTTCCGAGATTGATTAAAAAGATATAGCATTGGCCAAAAATGAAAGCACTGTTGCATCAATGTTTATGGACATTCCAGACAAGAGGTACAGGAAATGTGTTCTTCAGAGCAGTAACGTTAATCACAAAACATCCCTTAATACAAATAAATGTGTAGGCAAATGTCCGTAATTTAAACATTTGACAGGACAGTATATAACTGCTAGTGATTGGTTGCGCAACAACGGTGTACTACAGCATGTTGATTGGCGAAAGGCTAAAGTATCTGGCTAGCCAGTTAGGTAACAAGATGTAAAGAGGAAGGTACTGCACTGCAAAAACACGTTTCGAATGGGTTAAATATTAGAGAGTGTGTTCACATATGCCCAGCAAGACAATGGGTCCATAAAAAACTATACATACTCAAATATGTCGTTCAGCAATTTGTGAGTTGGCCGTCGAACTAACTTGCTATCTAGCTTCATTGCTAACTGGGCTCGCGCTAGTACAAGTGCTCGAGCACGAGAGCACATGGTGGAGTGTGGCTGGAACTGCAACCCAACCCTTTGAGACAATAGCGAAGTGGGCAAACATGTTTTCCTCGTTCAAGCCAAACGACTTACTGCCTTGAAATAAGCGTGCATTCGTGCATATGCTATTCAAATAACTCACCATCATGCTTTTGAACGGTGGTCCATGTCTCCCCTTCAGTCGCCATGGCGCTGTCTTGAAATGGTTGTTTACCGTTTAATAGCAATCCCCACCGTTTGGTCTGTCACGAAAACAAATAGCAGAAACGTGCAAAACAGCGTGAACAAACAAAATGTGCATCTAAAGTATACATTGATGTTATGCACATGCATGGCGAAAATTGTAAGAACGTTAATCCTCACCCTTAGACAGTTTGCTTGCTCGCGCTATATAACGTCAGCTATAATACCCCCAAAATATGAAATGCAGTAGCAAAATTAATGTAAAATAAATTCGACACTTTCTTTTTATTAAAGTAATATATAACTACTACTCCTTTCACAATAAATCTGACAAGAGCATGAGAAAACTGATGAGCAAAGAGAACTAGTCCGTGCACATTTCAGCAACGACCTGAAAAATAAACAAAGTCTGTTTTTAACTTTGGAACGTCTGTCTTAATATCACGTGAAGAAAGCGCGAGCGGGGAGTGGTTAATACATGGGCAAGTCCTTATCTGTTATGGCCAATCATTTGGGGTTAGTGTTATCCGAGATCCTTGGGACGTCCCTACCCTAAACCCTAAACTTAACCCCTACCGTTACCCTAATCATAACGGTACCTAACCGTAACCATTTTTTATTTCAACTTCAATGTGGTAGGGTCGTCCCATGGAACCGAGATTGCAAGGACCAATCATACAGCAGTACAATATAGACAGGACAATGGAGGTCATAGATTTACAATCACAAGCAACAATCGATACATTTCATGAAGCTTGACCATACTCCTCATAGCACGTTTCAATGCTGTTGAAACATGCTATGAGTAGTATGTTTTTTACCTTATGGTGTTCTAGCAACATTACACCACAAAATAATTATCTGCTTGCATTTGTAAAAAAGGAATGAATCCTATGTATGAATGACCAGGGCAGCTTTAATTTGCATACAAATGTAATAACACATAATCATATGCTCTGATGTACACACACAGTTGCCTTTAGTACAACTGAGTAAGGCAAATTAAATGCAAAGCCTGCATAGCTGCATTCTCATTTCTAACAAATAGCTCCAGTGGCAAATGTGAGTGAGGTATGGCTTCCTCTTCCTGCACAGTTGGATTGGGGTCAGAGTCAGAGTCTGGTTAATTTCCAATATATTTTATATAAACACAAAAAATCTAGCTAAATGTTTATCAAATCCATATAAACAATTGCTTCATTTAAGCGAATTGGAGTCAATTTAGCCCTGGTCATGGACCACAGTCCCACTGCTCTGCAGCCTGATCTGAGTAAAAGCTTGCTCCCTGTTTTGCACCTAGGGGCCAATGACAGGAAAGGACCCAGGGTACAAACATTCAGTGAGCTCTGGCTGCGTGGCCCTTACACAGCTTTATCGACTCTGTTTACTTGGAGAGCCACAGAAGTATAAAACGTGTAGCCATTGGTGCTTCAGAGACAAAGATGGGTGAAGCTAACGCCTCATTGGGAAAGAGAGGAGTACACGAAAGGTGGCCAATTGGGATGTCACAAAGGGGGTGAAGGAGTAACTAGGCAAGGGTTGATGTGGGTATTTTTCTTCCTCTTTCCAGAATTCACTTATCCCCAAATCCCTTCCCCTGCTTACTGATAACAACAAGAGTGGGCCTTGGAGCTGAGAGAGAGAGTGTTGACTCAAATATTATATCCAGTTAATGTGGGATATGAGGATATAAAGGTATAAGGAGATCGCCCCTACACTTTACCCATGCGGCCCAGAAAAGGTCATGGTTAAAATGTTTAAAATTATAAACTGTAAAAAAAATATATATATAGAAGCAAAAGCGTGTGGCTAAATTATTTCTAAAGTTTTGATTAAACCCTCAACATGTACCTAATTTTAAGTTATCTTTTACCCCTTGGAGCAAAAAAAAAAAAAAAAAAAAACAACCTAACAAATACATGATGAGGTGGCCGAGTGGTGAAGGCGATGGATTGCTAATCTATTGTGCTCTGCACGCGTGGGTTTGAAGGTGTTGTAGGTTTTAATGTAGGTGTTGTAGCTAAATTACTAAGTGTAAATGGCAAATAATGGTATCTCTCTACTACCTACTCTCCCTCAGGAGGCTGAAAAAATGCTGCTTGGCCACTAAGTCCCTCACAAACTTCTACAGATGCAGCACTGAGCGCATTCTGTCAGGCTGTATCACCGCCTGGTACGGCAACTGCATTGCCAGCAACCGCAGTGCTCCCCAAAGGGGGGTGCGGTCCAACGCATCACCAGGGGCACACTGCCCACCCGCCAGGACATCTACAGGACCTGGTGTCACAGGAAGGCCAAGAAGATCATCAAGGACTTCAACCACCTGAAGCACAGCCTTTTCACCCTGCTAGGATCTAGAACAGTGATTCCAAACCTTTTTCGGTTACTGTACCACCAACTGATTTTTGCTCCAACAGGAGTACCCCTTAAGTACCCCCTAATGTGCATTTTACCAGTAAGTGTATGGTCTCATGAGTCTTCTCAAGTACCCCATGTGGATAGGCTCAGTACCCTTGGTTGGGAAGCACTGATCTAAAAGACGGAGACAGTACAAGTGTATCAAAGCTGGGACCAAGAGACTGAGAAACAGCTTCTATCTACAGGCCATCTGACTGTTAAACATTAATCACTAGCTAGCCTCCGCCCGGTACCCTGCCCTGAACCTTAGACACTGTACTCTGCCCTGCACCTTAGACTGCTGCCCTATGTACATAGAGTCATTGAACACTTGTCACTTTAATACTGTATTATAGTCAGGGCTCGTCCTATATATATATATGTATATATATGGATTTTAAATGACTGGAAATACAGATATGTATCTGTTGGTCACAGCTACCATAAAAACAAAGGGCGTGGATCAGAAAACCATTCCATATTTGGTGTGACCACCATTTGCCTCATGCAGCGCAACACATCTTCTTCGCATAGATGGGTGGTGACATGTCTAGTGAGTATGCAGTCCATGGAAGAACTGGGGCGTTTTCAGCTTCCAGGAATTGTGTAAAGATCCTTATGACATGGGGTCGTGCATTATCATGCTGACACGGGAAGTGATGGTAGCGGATGAATGGCATGGCAATGGGCCTCAGGATCCCATCACGGTATCTCTGTGCATTCAAATTACCATCGATAAAATGCAATTGTGTTCATTGTCCGTAGCTTATGCCTGCCCAAACCATAACCCCACCGCCACCATGGGACACTCTGTTTACAAAGTTGATATCAGCAAACTGCTCGCCCACACGACGCCATACACACTACACTGTCTGCCATCTGCCCGGTACAGTTGAAACTGGGATTCATCCCCGAAGAGCACACTTCTCCAGTGTGCCAGTGCCATTCGAAGGTGAGCATTTGCCCACTGAAGTCGGTTACGACGCTGAGCTCCAGTCAGGTCAAGACCCTGGTGAGGACGACAAGCACGCTCATGAGCTTCCCTGAGATGGTTTATGACAGTTTGTGCAGAAATTCTTTGGTGGCTGGTCTCAGACATTCCCGGAGGTGAAGAAGCCAGATGTGGAGGTCCTGGGCTGGCGTGGTTACATGTGGTCTGCGGTTGTGAGGCTGGTTGGACGTACTGCCAAATTCTCTAAAACGATGTTGGAGGTGACTTATGGTAGAGAAATTAACATTACATTCTCTGGGCAACAGCTCTGGTGGACATTCCTGCAGTCAGCATGCCAATTGCACTGTGGTGTTGTGTGACAAAACTGCACATTTTAGAGTGGCCTTTTATTGTCCCCAGCACAAGGTGCATCTGTGTAATGGTCATGCTGTTTAATTAGCTTCTTGATATGCTACACCTGTCAGGTGGATGGGTTATCTTGGCAAAGCATAAACGCTCAATAACAGGGATGTAAACAACATTTGAGAGAAATAAGCTTTTTGTGTGTATGGAACATTTCTGGGATATTTTATTCAGCTCATGAAACATGGGACCAACACTTTACATGCTGTGTTTACATTTTTGTTCAGTGTATAATATACATAAAATGCATCCTCCAATTGCAACGTCTGCCTATGCCCATATATATTCTCTTAAGAACAATATAAAGCCTTCCTATATTTTGTTTCAATGGAATCACATTCTGCCTAGTGGCGCACGCGGTTGAGTTTTGGCCACATGAGAAAAAAGTGTGACTATTCAGCTAACCATCCTAAAATCTCATAAGAAATTAGGTGGTGTTATTGGTGTAACAGTAACGTTTTATACAATATTATTATATGTGTTTCTGTTATGTAGAATACTAATGAATCAGTATGTGATCTTCCAAGGAGTTGATTCAGCTTTGATTTAACTTTACTCACACCATTGTATGTGGTGGAGAGACACTCGGGTGTGCTCCAGCAGCACGAGAGACCACATGTGTGACTGTTTTATGAAAATCTGGGAATATTTGGCCAAAGAAACATTTCTGGTTGGTCTCACGGAATGTAAAACAGTTAGGAAGGGATATTTAAAAAACGAGATTGAGTGAAGTAGCAGCAAATATGTTGAATTAACAACTAATGAGCATTGAGAGGCTCACAAATGTCACGAAATTACCGTAGTTCTTTTATTCTAATTAATCAGAAGCACGCTTTTTGAAGGTAGGCCTAGTTAGTCCTAACTGTCCTCCATTTTAGCTGTAATTTAACATGAAAGGATTTGAGAAAAGTCATTGGTTGACGATAGGCCTATGACATTGGCCTACATGAGTCTTGCGCTGCGCAGAATATCAGATCTCAACAATGGAGAGGTATTTAATGTCACCATTATGCCTACCACACCTTATGATATTATATCTTGTCATACGCGCAACGTGATTCCAAGAAACAGGCTGGAACGTCTATATAGGACAAATCAACTTTTTTCTAAATAAGTGGCGTTTGAATTTGTTGATTTAATGCGGGACATGATTGATTGGTTGCGGTAAACGGGAGGAAGGGCCACAATGAGGGAGTGTGTGTGTAATGTCCAAGGATATTTCCCCCCCCTTTTCATCACTTGTTTTTTATAGATGTTCCTGAGGAGTTCCTGGCTTTCTCCAATGATCTTCCCACAGATTTGTATTACCTTATTAAATCTGACTAGTGTTCCATAGAGCACAAAACCACCCCACAATATTAAAAGATAGGATGGAATATATATAGCATTGATAAAATGACATCACGCTAAACAATGTCCTCCATATGCGCTGCATATACATATAATAACTTCTCACAGCACAGGTCGGGCTCCACTATAACATAGAAGTTTCTGCAGCCCACTCAAACACCCTCCATCTTCTGGTGCCAATATGTCTGGCTATTGAACTCTCTCATCTCCCTGACCTTGGCCAACTGACCTCTGATTGGTTGCCATGTTGCTGGGCAACTATTAATCTGATGCCAGACATATTTAGCCAATCAGCTGCAGGCAATTATCTGGTTTGTATCGATTAGGCTACATTGACCTGTCTCCACCAGTAGATGCTGTATATCTGTGCTGTGCCCTTCACCTCAGGACTTCTCCCATCCCAGGACTTCCACCTGTGGACACCTTTTGTCCTACAACCTCTGGACTCCTTAGTGTTTGTACTTCACTGCCCATGTAAGTGGACTTTGAGGAGCCAGAGTGCCTTTATTACTTCAAGTTATATTCTCCTACATATTGTATATTCCTGTTCCCAATATGTAACAATCTCTTTATTACATTGTCACTAGCCAACTATACCTAACTGTTAGCCAGTATAACTTGGTTAGTATTTCACCTGTATGTAATATGCCATGTTACATCGCCTGTTTTGTACACTTTTGGTTGAGTTATAATAAGTAGGCCTACTTTGGTTGTTGTCTAATTAGTAACACCAAATATGTTATATGTTATATATGTGGTGACACCCTTGCCATTGAAACATATAGGCTTAAAATGGCCACGGCTGCCGCTTCCAGTTGTTATTATTGTCATGTGACCATTCCAAGATGGCGGCTCCCATAGCCTTGTTTATATTAGCATGCGAGTGTAATTAGCCACATAGCATGCTAACAGGAATGCTAACGTTCTAATTTATGCTTGCCTATGTATGAATTTATACTTTTTATAATGTTATGTTAGCTTACACTGTTCATAATGTATTAGCCTTCTGGCTATATTAGCTTATCCCTTTCTTTAAAACTATGGGTCCACCTTACCCGGGTGGTGCTCTCCTTTCACGGAGGTTTAAAGCAGTGTTCTTAAAGGAAAAATGCACCCCACTCAGTAGTGTTCGTCATTAATCCCCTTGAATTGAAATAGGTCTACCTTGGACATTGACGTGACAAACAAATTTAAACCCTTCAAAGTAATTTGTTACCTAGATTATAATGGTCTACACTAACTATTATTGCAATGTTATTTAGATATATGCTATTAAAAATGGTTTTATCAAGTAAAAAACTTGACGTGAGAAATGTATAGACATTACAATTATGTTTGATATGCCCTGAGGAGTATAAAGACCGTACTGGTTACGCTACAGTAAAAAATCTCGTGGGCAAAAGATGCGACTCCGGTGGGACTCGAACCCACAACCTTTGAATCACTCCTCAAGTGCTTGACTAGAAGTCCAATGCGCTATCCATTGCGCCACGGAGCCACCTGTTGATAGGTTACGCGCTAGCTGATATAACGTTGCGGCGTTCCGAAAAACCTTGCGCAGTAACGATGCTTTTGGCATAGCTTTTATGTGTACACTAGTTACTAACGTCACAATGGTCGCGTCATACGTGAAGCAAGACAAGTGTAGATTTCGAGTGCTGTTTTTGTGTACATACAATAAACAACTCAATTCCACAAAAAAATAAAAATAATTGTCGAGTGCATTGTAAGTGATTAAAGTATACATTGAGTAACACATGAGATTTGCAGGTGGCTGCTGGCCGAGATCTGAAACAGTTTTTAGTTTAGCTTGTCACAGACGAGTTTTGCAGTGAATGGAACAGAAAGGGACAGCTCTTTCGCATTGTCAATAGAGAAAGAATCACATGTTGTTTAGTGAAACAAGCGAATATATGGCGCTAGCTGACATTGTAACTAAATGAACAGCTGGCCATGAGACGAGTTTGGAACAGAGGTTTAGAAATCGTTGAAATAACATACGTGTCTTTCTGAAGCCAGAGCCCGGATAGCTCAGTCGGTAGAGCATCAGACTTTTAATCTGAGGGTCCAGGGTTCAAGTCCCTGTTCGGGCGATGCTTTTTATATTTTTACCTGCTAAATATTGCTGGACAATCTACATTTCATTAGCTAGCTTGGCTTTTTTTGAGAACTTTGCACTCACAGGCACCTTGAATACCCCGCCTAAATTGTATTCTTTTACACTAATTCGTTGTATTCATAAGGTTTGTTTCTTATTTACCAGTTTGAAAGGCCTCCAAGCTGTAATTACATAATAGAGCCAATAATAAATAGCAGTCTATTTTTACCGGATTTTATTGGAATATCACTTTCGGGGCACTCTGGTGAACGTTTCTCGATGTGGGGCTCATCTGGGCATTTCCCAAACATGCCCTAGGTGGAGACATTGACCATGTACTGTTTGTCTTTATGGGCTGACATAGGCCCCTTTTCAGTACACGACACACAGAAGCGCGCGACTTGGCTACATAAAGAAAGCCATCGCCATCGGCGACCATTCAACGCAGCCAATAATTACGTTTCTATTACTTCTTAACTAAATAACTTTTGAGTTCTCATAGGCTTACAATATCGTTTTAACAGTCACTAAGGTTATATTTGGTGGTGATCTTTGCTAAATTATTTTGGATGTAGCAGTTGTTAGCTAGAACTCTAACGCTCATTGACATAGTCTGTAGCAAAAGTTAGCCCGAGACATTTTACTTGTTGAAGTTGACGTGTTTAAGTATAATGCAGTTGATTTGCAGGACATTCATACAAGCCTTAAAATTAAATTACAATCCAAAAGTTGTGTGAAATGAACTCATAAGTAACATGTAACGTTAGATGCATGCTTTTTTTTGCAGCAGTTCTATGAGAACTCCCGTCTTCTGCACCAAACTTGCAGTAGTCACCCTAGTGTGGCAATGTTTGCAAACACAGAAAGTGGTCTATAGGCATCTTATTTCCAGCTTCTCTGATGGAACAGTATTGCTATTTTTGGGAATCCTGCAACACAATCTCATCGATGCATGTGTAAGTGACACACTAACACAATATATGCAATTCAGCATTCCCTTCTATTCAAATCTATTTATAGTAGAGTGCATACATTTTCATGTGGCCTTTGTGGGAATCGAACCCACGACCCTGGCAGCTCCACCTTGTTGGTTGCTAGTCTTTCACAAATGAGATGAGTGAAACAAACCATCACAAAACAGTTGTATACAATAGAAATACTTTTAATTTGATGTTTTATCACAGGCATCAACGTTAACAAGATAATAAAAAAAAGCTGATTTTATTTTCTCTCAGTTCATAGCCCTCTCACTCACACACGCATCCCCATACACACCTAATGGACAAAGAAAAAACTGACAAGAGATTCTGCTGGATTAAAATCATCATCATCAACCCCAGTAGACATCCTACTCTCTTCTGCACACACACACATACAATAGTGCACGCACACACTTCAACTGGGGTTTTCTTGATGTCTGGAGTCACTTCTACCTGGACAATGCGGAGATCCTGAGAAAGACGGTAGGGAGGAGGGTTTATTGTGTGAAAGTAGTGAACAGATAGGGATACAAAAGTAAATATCAGGTTGTCAAAGAAGAAAGTGGTGTCCTAAATCCAATTCCTCCCATTCTACATTTTAGTCGTTTAGGAGACGCTCTTATCCGCTAGGCTAACTGCCGCCCTCATTCTTCCTGAAGTGTGTGTGACAGAGTTGAAATTCCACCTCCAACTGGGACGCAAACTGACAACCATCAGCACCTTACCACACAGTGTAATCAAAAAGCGGCAAGGCATTGTGCATGTGAACTTGTTCAACCCCCCCATGCTTTTCAAATCATTGAATGGGGAGGGAGGAACAGCACACTTCAGGGAGAATTGAAAGTGGGCTAAGGACACGTGAGACTGTACTCACTGTAACTTCTCCTGCAGCAGCTCCAGCCTCTGTCGGTCTACGTAGCGCGAGAAGAGAGAGAGCAGGTTGGGAGGGGTGAAGAGAGGAGGGGACAGGGACGAGGGGGGAACGTTGAGCAACTCCCTGGTCACAGAGAACACCAACTCTGTCCTGTGAGAGAGAAGCAAAAGGACACAGACAAGGTGGAGAGAGTTAGTACACTGCAACCACAATAAACTAACCTTAGTGTTTTGTCCATTAAAAAAAAATATGTATAGGTTTGTAGTTGCGGTGTGTGTTTCCAAACCCTGTCACTAAGTGGAGACATTGACCATGCATCGTTAGCTATTACTGGTACCTTGTTTTTAGCTTTCTGATGGAACAATACTAGCTAATATTGATAAATGTAAAATCTAACAACCATTTAAAATTTTGCATATCAAAAAACACAGGTTTCCACACAGGTTTCTGAATTACTAAAAGGAGGGCTGTGCTCACCATCGATTGTCATCCATGAGTTGACAGTTAAGGTCGGAGCTTTGCATTCGCTCTCCTTCACTCAGGATCAGGTAAAGCAGCGTCACACCAAACTGGGAGGATGGAGAGAGGAGAAAAGGAAAGAGAGATGGTAGAAAAGGAGAGATGGGGACAGAAAGTGAGTGCCCTGACTTCATGCCATCATGGCCTTATTTATCATCATTGAACCTTAACCATCATCACTGCTGGACAGAGATAGGTGCACTATTTTGCATCATTCTAACAGCAGGCAGATTGCATAGTGCAGGTACCTTATTTTGCAACACTTTGGACAGTTGACCCTCGCTGCCTTGCAGCTCCTGCAGCAAGTCTGTGAGGGCGGCGCTAGATAGGGAAGAGATCACCACGGCAACGGGCTCCACCAACCAGCACAGCGCCTGGGGGAGATGGGATGAGCAATTATAGACCACTTATGACCATTATATACGTCTACGTAGGTGAGTCTGTCTCTGTGGGCTTGAGCATCTCATTGAGAACAATACATTTTTGCAATAAAGATCCGACGCTAACCAACTGTGTGTGTATGTGTGCACCTATCTATACCTGGTCCTGTTTGTCTTTCTTGGCCAGGGCGGTCAGGTTCCGGGCAATCCCCATGACAACGGTGGCAGCCTGCAGCGGAGGCAGGAAAGGGATGAGCCTGGAGATGAGGCGCTTTCCCTTACGCACCGACATGATCAACAGACACTGCTCGTCACTCACTCTGCAGGATGGGGGGGGGGGACAGATGGAGGAGAAGGAGAGTGAGTCTGTGGTGAATATTAATGATGGGGGAAGCAAAGCTTTTCGGGACAATTAGGGTTTCCGCCAAATAGTGCCAGAGGGAAAAAAGTTGACTACCTGAAACTTAACAGTGAACATTAGTGACTGCTGGATCGCTGAGGGAGAGGTAGAGATGCAGGGTATGGGGGTCATGTCACCCCCTCTCCTCCCCCCTAATTCCAAATCATTCCCTAACCCCTTCACCCTAGGCGATCATGTACCGTTCAAAAGTTTGGGGTCACTTAAAAATGTCCTTGTTTTTGAAAGAAAAGCACATTTCTTGTCCATTAAAATAACAAATTGATTAGAAATACAGTGTAGACATTGTGAATGTTGTAAATGACTATTGTTGCTGGAAATGGCTAATTTTGAGTGGAATAGCTAAATAGGCATACAGAGGCCCATTATCAGCAACCACCACTCCTGTGTTCCAATGGCACGTTGTGTTAGCTAATCCAAGTTTATCATTTTAAAAGGCTAATTGATGATTAGAAAACCCTTTTGCAATTATGTTAGCACAGCTGAAAACTGTTGTGCTGATTGAAGCAATAAAACTGTCCTTCTTTAGACTAGTTTCCACCATATTTCTTACACCTAACATAACCCTTCAGATCTACACAAGTGTCTAGAGAGGAGCAGCAACGGGTCAATTTGGAATTCAGGGAGCCACGTTCCCCTCCATCCTTCCTCTCCCAGGCTCTGACGTTAACGATGGCCCGCTGCCCCGGGGCCAGTAAAAATGTGTCGGCCCAGTGGATCTCGTCAACTTCTCAGCGCATTTTTGCGTTCCAGTTCAACATTTACATGCTCTGTTGCAGTCTTACTATCGAAAACTACACGTAAAATGATTGGCCGCTCATTCAAGGACCACCACACTCCCTCAAGTCACAACTGCTCGAGCAGAATAGGAGTTGATGCCTTCACACAGCACACGCGGGCTGTCCAGAGCAAAAAGAAGCGCTCGTCAGTCCACTCGCTGCCGCTTATTTAATTTAAGGGAAGTGAATTACAAAAGTAAACCTTCAATAGTGAACCTACTGCTGGCTGCTGATGATAGACTGTAAAAAGAAAGCTACAAAAAAAACACACCTAGCATTCGTTTTGACCAGCCTACTGGAGCTAGATAGATATCTATTTTCTGGAACGCATTAGTCTTAAAGGGGTAAAGTCCTATTTTGAAATGTACATTTTTTTATTCTCAAACTGACATACTTTAGAAACAAAATTATTGCATCTAATACAATGTAATGACTTACATTTCCTAAATCATATTACACAGCTTTTTCACACCATAATAACAATATGTAGCCTATTACTAGGTGAATATAGAGAGAAAGCATGCCAACCTCTAGGCCCTGCAAGACCTTAATGCATTTTAACCATCCCAAGTCCGGGGCCAAAAGATTTCTCACCTCGTCTTCCCACTCCTTCCCCTTGAAGGAGCTGTAGAGTGTGGGTCTTGTCCCCCCCCCTCACCTACCCCATCCCTCAGTCTCACCTGTCGTCCCACTCCTTCTCCTTGAGGGAGGCGTAGAGCTGCAGCGTGTGGGTTTTGTGCTGCTCCAGCAGGGCCTCTCTCTGCTCCTCCGGCGTCTGCATGAAGCGCTTCTCAAAGTCCTGCACCTCCAGCAGCAGACTGTACATCTGATGGAGAAAAAGAGAGCGGGAGGGAGATCGCGTTAGGGTCCCCAGAGTGCAAATCTCTCGAGAGTGTTTTAGGGGGATACCTGGTAACACGAAAAATAGTGCAGCGTTTCATAGAGAATATAGGTAGTAGTAACTGGTAACAAATGTGTAAAAAAAATATAAAGATAGTTGCACACTATATACGCTCCCAATAATTTTATAGGCATCACTAACTTTAAGGCACATAGTACCTTCTTGTGTAACTAGCTAGCAGATACTAACACAAGATGGTTACAAAGAGATAATGGAGTGTCTACAGATATAATACATGTTAAGAGTGAGAGCACTGCAGGTGGTTCATAACAGGCAGAGGAAGTTCAAATCAAGGTAACATCATCAAAACAACCACAGAGCTGTAGAGACAGGTCATTCTCCCGTTCCTTGTCTTTACCTTCTCCACAGTGTAGAGGATCTGCCGTCTCTTATTCCACACCTGTTTCTCTCTCTTCTCCTGTGTGGGACAGAGGGAGCGGTTAGAGGTGTAGAATAATGTACTTCTGCAGTGTTTCCCAACTGGGGGTACGTGTAACAAAAATGTGTAAAATAAAATAAGAGGAATATATATATTTTTTATGTTCAAGTTATTTCAATCTTAATAGACAGGAAAACATTTACTGAAGTCACTGTGTGGAATCTCTAGTTTATTTTATAGGCCTACTTTTTAAACTTCGATGCGCATTGCTCGGTCTCCCTGGCCTCGGTCCGCCTGTTGACCCTCTGCTCCACACTAGTGGCTCACCATTTCAGCTAACAGCTAGCTTTGAGTAGAAACTAGCTATGGCTCAATGGCTGAAACGCACTGTTACAATCAGCAGTAGCAGCACTAGCGCCAGCTCAAGTGAACCCGTGGAAAAAAGAAAGTTCACAAGTTAAAGAAGCGTCAATTTCATGAACAGTATGTCCTCGTCGGTGTCACCTCATGTAACCTCTGCTGCGACGTGCTCTCAAATAATAGCCTGAAACCAGCCCATTTACAACAGCACATCAGTACCAAGCCTCTTTCCTGTGTGGGTAAGACCAGAGTTTACGTTTTCCAAAGCGGTCAAAATTTAAGGGAAGTCGAGAAAAATGAAAGAAAGCGACCAAAGCATTGGAAAGGCTTCATCTGCCATGTTGCTACTTGTGGCCAACTCAAAAAAGCCATTCTCTATAGCCTAGGAGTTCATTTTGTCTGCTGCCGTTATCCTCACTGAAATTATGATCGATAAGACAGCAGCTGATGCACTGAAGACAGTACCATTGTCAGATAACAGTGTGCTGTAGAATCGATGACATGGGCATTGATATTGTTGATCAAGTGGTGGGAAAGTTAAATTCCAGTTCATTTGAGCTGCAGTTAGATGAACGGACGGATGTCAGTGGGGAAGCACAGTTGATTTGCATTTGTGAGATAGAGACATTTCGGAAATTAATGAGCACCTTCGGTCCGGTGAGAAGCTAACGGAGAGAACTACAGGATGAGTTTCACATTGACAGCTTTTCTCAGAAACCCTGTGAACATGTGTGCGCACGGATGTCGCGGCATCAATGACTGGGAAAGTGAAAGGATTAATTGCCCGCATAAAGTCAAGCCGGACGTTGAATTAAATCGCTATCATTCACTATCAAAAAAGGCAGTGAAAGTGATTCACTTTATCCAGTCCAGTCCCATGAATCCCCGACTGTTAGGAAAGCTCCGCGGTGACAGTGGGACTGAGTACCAGCAGCTTACTGCTTCACACCGACGTCCGTTGGCTATCCAGCGGGAAAACGCTACAGAAGCTTTTTGAGCTGCGGGCCAAAGTGATTTTCTGTCTGAGCCCTTGTGTCCGGGTTGGAGGGCACAGACTGTGTACCCCGCCTTGCTGATGTGTTCAGCAAACTGAACAACCTGCATCGAACTCGGCAAGGCAAAGACACACGCATTCTAAACACGTATGACAAAGTGTGTGGATTCATAAAGTAGACCAAACTCTGGGAGAGAAAGGTGAAGATGGGGATAGAAGCTGTTTCCAGCAGCTTGACACCTACTTAAAAAAAAAAAAAAAAAAATTAACAGGTGATGTTGACAGAGCTCCTATGGTGCAAATAGTAAGCTCACATTTAGCCAAACTAAATGAGTTCAACTCCTACTTCCCTGACATTGAAAACAAGTCTGCTAAACTTGACTGGGTGAGTAATCCTTTCATGACTGACAGTACCAACAACAGTCCTACCAGACTGCAGGAAAATCTTCTGTATGTGTCCTCAGACCGTGGCCTGAAGATGAGGTACTCAGAGACATGACTGTTCTGGTGTGAAGAAGGAAATGTACACAGAATGAACTGCTGCCCTTTGACTCTGCATGCTTATATGAAGTGAGATTTTCACCCATGACCCTAATCAAGACCACATACAAGAACAGACTCGACTTGGAGAAAATCCCGATCACTGCCGTTGCCACACGGCCCCCCAAGACTGACAAAGCTTATGAGTGAGAGACAGCGTAAACTTCCTCATTGACTGGAGAGTCTTCATGTGTCATACACAAGTCTATAAATACAGGTTACATGTATTGGGAGTATGTGTATAAAATGGGATCTTTGTATTTGTATAATTTATCTGGAAAAAATGTAAGAGTATTATTATACTAATACATAATCATTTGCAGTTAAAATGACAGACTAATATTGATATTCTACCTAATTTAGTCTATTTTACATCCAATCTTGGAATCACAGTGGTCGCACGTGCATAAGAGGGTACTTTAGGCAAGTTTTTTAGGGGTACAGTACCCAAAAATGATTGGGAACCACTCTACTACAATAGGACAACATTAGTTATTATGGCTGTCTCCATATCAATGCAGGAACAACTGACAGTATCATCTGGAGTAGCGAGACAAAAACAATATAATAAGAACAAAGCGTGATAAGGAACAGGGAACATACGTCAGATGCAAAACAGCAGGAGATAGAATGGCAGAACTCATGAGACACAGGAGTTTGGAGAGATTGTGGTGTGTAGCAAGTACCTCATCATCAGTGCGACTGGTCACCACTGTGTCGATCATTTTCCTGGGGTTGTTGACGCTGGACACAGTCAGCTTACCCAGTGAGCCTGCAAACTGCACTGTGGGGGGGGAACGAGACACACGTATGTTACAGATACATCCTCAAAACACACAAAGGTGATGTGATGATTATTCATTTAAAATTAGACCTTGGTTAAAATAGTATTGGTTTTCTTTCTAATACTAGATTGAGCTTCCCTGGTGTAAAGTAACCAATGCAATAGTCCCGAAAGTGCTAACCCTGCCCATTTGGTACACCAGGTAGTGTGCCAAACGCCATTTAACTGAAACAAATATATACTATTTGATCCAGGTTATTGAACATGTATCATCCTAGTTTTCTAATAATGATTAATGCATTACCTGGTCTGTAGGTGTGTTCCAGCTTGGCCACCTGGGGGGTGATGAGTTTGGTGGTGTGCTCCTTCCTCACGCCGTCTCTGTCTCTCTCCTGCCTCTTCTCCATCTTCTCAAAGTAATTCTGCCGGCCAACACAAAATTGGCGTCCATTTATTTACACATCTGTGCATTTAATCCGCCAGGAACAGGGACAACTACTGAAAAAGTTTCCTTATCATAGAAATCCAATAAAAATGTATTAGGGTAATCCATACTAAAACTATTTATTAACACTCAGTTAAAAAGGTGAAACTCTAACAAAGGCCAGTGAGACCTATCGGTCTCCAGAAGCAGGTGAACAGGGATTAGACTGAGGTAGACAGCCAAGTGGAACTAATAAAGGATCTGAATGACAGGATTGGAACAGTGGTTTCCCTGGCATACATCCTGATCTCGTTTATGACATGCTCCCTCCTTATTGGTCCATCTAGGCTGGTAGCGATCAGATAGAAATACAATGTGTAGAACCAATGTGTAGAACCAACATGCTTTTCTGTCCATGTAAGGACTGGTGTCAGCTCCATAAATTACATGTTTATTTAATCCCATTCTAGGTTGGTCAGTAGGACAGAAGGTGATGGAACGATCTGATAGAAACAGACTGTGTAGAGCCGACATGCATCTCTGCAAGAGGTTGTGTCTGGTTTATAACTAACATTTCTATCCGCCTTGTTCAGAACCTCACACCCCCCTGAACACAACCCTGCACTGACCTGGGTCGTGTTCATTAGGGAACACCGTAGAAAAACGTTTTGCAACAAAATGACAACGAGCGTTAATTGGACCAAGTCTATGTAGTCATTCCCTGTTTCAACCCATTTTCTTCCATTGGTGCCTAGTGAATACAACACTCGCTCATGTTCATTAGGGCACACAGAATAAAAAATTAAAAAACGTTTTAAAAGATTTCGCACCAGAAAACAAAAACGGGTGTTACTTATTGGACCAAGTACTCATTCCGTTTCAGTCCATTTTGTTCCGTTTGGTGCCGAATGAACAGGACCGTGACTTTTTCCATTGACTTGGCTGTGCTAACCTGGTAGTAGTAGTCATCGAGGTAGGGATCAGTGCTCTGCAGCTGCATCATCTGGATCTTGGCCACCCACTCCTTCTCCCTCTGGGTCATCAAGTTACTGTAGGGGTCCCTGCTCCGCCAGTCCCCCACACGCCCGCCACGCTCACTGGGGAGAGAGATGATAGGGGAGGCAAAGTGAGAAAGAGGCTCCACAGCTGCAGGTTAGTTGAATGTAATGCATTTGCAATTCAAGGAAATTTGTGAGGCAATTTATGGCAACGGTACTGTGGATGGATATGGAGGAGACATGTGGATGCTGGGACAACTCAAATTATTTACACACACACACACTTCAGTCTACATACCCTCCTCTACTCTGCATCCTCTGGGTGAGCATGCGGCGGTGCTGGGGGTGCAGGTGCGTGGTGTTGTGTCGGATGATGGGACAGGGTATGTGGTTGTGGTGGGGACCCATCCTGTGGGGAGGGGGCTGGCCGAAGAAGGGCCTGAAGCCTCCGCCGCCAGGCAGCAACGGTGGGCCCTGACAGCCCCTGGGGAAGCCAGCAACCTGAGAGGGGGAGAAAGCGAGAGAAGGAATGAAAAAAAATAGATAGAGGAAAGGAAGGGAGGCTGGCATTGAATGTGTGTTGTGGAAATTCACCACTAAGGACTCAAACTCAACGTAAATGAATCAATCTTTATTATCACGCCAGGAGAAGTTCACAAACCCAATCCAAGCTTGATAAACTCTGAAAAGGTGTTTCCTTTCAGTCCTTATATACAAACAAGTTATATAAGCATGATTTCCATTATTCATTATTAACGTTGGTTCCTGCATGTGACTGACAAGTTTTCTTCTCTTAACGGGGACCTTGAAACTGAGATACTCCTTTTGGTTCCCAGAGCAATGTTCTGGGCGTACTGCCAATTGGTCTGAGGTGGTCACAGTCACCTGCACCAACCAAAATAGAGTGAGAGGAGAATTCAATTCAAGGCTCTCTCTTCAGACAAAATGTTCCCCCACATGTGTTTATGCAAACACCCATTTTACATAACAGTATGTATACAAGTTCATAGATATGTTGTACATGTGAATCATTTTTGCTCATAGGGAGTGTGAATGGGGTGTATTCCCTACGCACCAAACGGAAGCAAAAGGTCTGAAATGGGGAGGGACCAAATTACTGCTGCCACAATTTTTGCTACGGTGTGCACTTATGAATGAATAAACCCCGGGGAGCCTAATTTTTGAGTGAGATGGCTCAAGGGGAGTGTATTCAGGTGTACAGATGAGAACACAGGTGAGTGTTTAGTCCAGTGGAGTTTAAATCAAATCATAGCATGTAAATCTTGGTGGGGCAAACTCCCAAAACATTTTTTTTTAGATGCATACCAGCAAAGCCACAACACAATATATTCATTGGACTATAACAGTGACAAACAGTACCCACAAACTGTTAGGGCCTAAATAAAGCTGTCTCAACACCTTACCACTGTTACACCTGGCTATCAGCAAAGCCTTGTCTGGCAGCGAAACAGTTCCTTCAGCCTCATTAGCTGATTTGGCTAACTTGCGTAAACAAATGTGGTTTCTACTGACAATTGAGATGTACAATGGCATAAAGGGGCGACGAGCGAATAAGAGGCAATCCGTCATTTCGATTAAGAAATTAATGAGCGAGCGACTACGGACGTAGTCAATATAACTATTTGTTCAGCACTTTTGAAATGTACTGCGACAGAATTCAGAACATGGGCCGTCCTTACAGTGTTCTCCCTGTACACCAAGTCAGAACCGTAGGATAAATAAAGGGGGCATATAAGCAGACAATGAAAACTCATACAATATTCGATGATGGCATTTCTCAAAAACAGGCTATAGGCTACATGTGCACCACCAAGTCAGAATAGTAGGCTAAATTATGAGGGGAAAGGGGACCAAATTATTAGGGTGAAGCACATGGGCTACTAACAGCGTACTACACAACATACACTTAGTATTACTTTCTTAGCTACAGCATGCATATCTTCCTGGCATATTGCATAATTTATGCAGCAGCATACAATACATTTGACTCACCTTGTTGTGCTCACTTGAACAGGAAGGTGGCACGGTGGTCCTTGGTGGGCAAATTATGTCATCAAAGTCTGGCATTCTCTGGACTTATGGTGCTTTCAAGACAACTGGGAACTCGGGAAAAAAACAGGTTGAATCATGATGTTAGTGCTCTTCAGGCCGAGCTCCAGAAAGAGGCCCGAGTTCCCGACTTGGAATTCCGAGTTGGATGACCGCTCAAAATGTATTTGCCCAGTGGGAACTCGTTTTTTCCGAGCTCCCAGTTGTCTTGAACTCACTGAAGCCTGAGATTTCCAGTTGTTTTGAAAGCGGCAGAAGTCATGTTGAATTGACAGCATGGCCAATGTTGAATGTTGTCCTTTGAAGCTTGGAAAACAGACCCTTAAACCCAGACTTGGACCACACATCCACTCCACTGAATAGCAGGCTAGTGATTGCTTTGCGATTTCCAACTTGTTGTGTAATCTTTATGTCCAGTTGCCGATGAGCACCGATACATTTGATCTATATTTACTCTTCAAATGACAAGGATTTGCCAGCAGGTTGTCGACTTGATTCATGATGACTGCTAGCTTGATAGCTATGATTTTGAAAGTATGATGTTGACATGATCAGTCCAATCAAAGGTACGGTAGATATAAAGTGATTTGACGTCATTTTATGTGGCCAATGACCTTGAGCCTTCTTGGGATAGGCACTTCTAATATACCTATTAGAGGTCGACCGATTAATCGGAATGGCCGATTTCAAGTTTTCATAACAATCGGAAATCGGGATTTTTGGACACCGATTTGGCCAAATGTATATATATTTATTTTTTTACACCTCTATTTAACTAGGCAAGTCAGTTAAGAACACGTTCTTATTTTCAATGACGGCCTAGGAACGGTGGGTTAACTGCCTTGTTGGGGCAGAACGACAGATTTTTTACCTTGTCAGCTCGGGGATTCAATCTTGCAACCTTACAGTTAACTAGTCCAACGCTCTAACCACCTGCCTCTCATTGCACTCCACGAGGAGCCTGCCTGTTACGTGAATGCAGTAAGAAGCCAAGGTAAGTTGCTAGCTAGCATTAAACTTATCTTATAAAAAACAATCAATCATCACTAGTTGATGATATTACTAGTTTATCTAGCGTGTCCTGCGTTGCATATATCGATGAGTTGCGCATTCGCGGGAAAAGGACTATCGTTGCTCCAACGTGTACCTAACCATAAACATCAATGCCTTTCTTAAAATCAATACACAGAAGTATATCTTTTTAAACCAGCATATTTAGCTAAAAGAAATCCTGGTTAGCAGGCAATATTAACCAGGTGAAATTGTGTCACTTCTCTTGCGTTCATTGCACGCAGAGTCAGGCTATATGCGATAATAATAAACGTTTTGTTTTCGAAATGATAGTTTCTGGATTCGACCATATTAATGACCAAAGGCTCGTATTTTTGTGTCATGTTATAATTAAGTCTATGATTTGATAGAGCAGTCTGACTGAGCGATGGTAGGCAGCAGCAGGCTCGTAAGCATTCATTCAAACAGCACTTTCGTGCGTTTTGCCAGCAGCTTTTCACTGTGATTCAAGCATTGCGCTGTTTATGACTTCAAGCCTATCAAGTCCCGAGATTAGGCTGGTGTAACCAATGTGAAATGGCTAGCTAGTTAGCAGGGTGCACGCTAATAGCGTTTCAAACGTCACTCGCTCTGAGACTTGGAGTAGTTGTTCCCCTTGCTCTGCATGGGTAACGCTGCTTCGAAGGTGGCTGTTATCTACATGTTCCTGGTTCGAGCCCAGGTAGGAGCGAGGAGAGGGACGGAAGCTATACTGTTACACTGGCAATACTAAAGTGCCTATAAGAACATCCAATAGTCAAAGGGTATATGGAATACAAATGGTATAGAGCGAAATAGTCCTATAAATACTATATTAACTACAACCTAAAACATCTTACCTTGGAATATTGAAGTCTCATGTTAAAAGGAACCACCAGCTTTCATATGTTCTCATGTTCTGAGCAAGGAACTTAAACGTTAGCTTTCTTACATGGCACATATTGCACTTTTACTTTCTTCTCCAACACTTTGTTTTTGCATTATTTAAACCAAATTGAACATGTTACATTATTTATTTGAGGCAAAATTGATTTATTGATGTATTATATTAAGTTAAAATAAGTGTTCATTCAGTATTGTTGTAATTGTCATTATTACAAAATATATTTTTTTATTTTTAATATTTTTTTTTTAAGTTAAAAAATTGTCCGATTAACCGGTATCGGCTTTTTTGGGTCCTCCAATAATCGGTATCGCCGTTGAAAAATCATTATCGGTCGACCTCTAGTACCTATGGCAGCATCCAAGGGGCTTGAATTTTCAAGCTGTCCCCATAGATTTTGTAGTGACATAGTGTCTCCATGAGTGACAGAACACTGAGCCAATCACAGCGCAACGAGAGAACATTACCAACCCCTACGCTCCATATTTTCCGCTGGCTGCCCCACCACAACAGAAAGCACTAAGTTAGGCAGAAACACCAGCATTTTGGAGTTGCCTTACTCAAGAAAGGAAAAAAAGAGACAATGTTTGTATGCAGCTTTATTAACTCAATGATATATATATTTTTTTTTACATTGTTTGCAAACTGATATGCGACACATTAATGCCAAAACAACACGCTAAACTCTGCCCCACCTGACCTGAATGACGGGTCACCACTGGTTGAGTCTCACCTGAGAGTTGAGCATCTGCGCACGTTGGATCTGGGACAGAACGGGGCCCACGCCGGCCGGGAACGGAGGACGACACAGAGGAGAGTTCTAACACAGACAGAGAGAGAATCCAACTCAGAACCAACACTGACCAGGAACCTGCATCTGCAGTGAGCTAGAGAGTCCATCCATGAGCCAAGTTATTCAGCCAAAACCAAGGTAGCTGCTATGGAATAATTCATATTTTGTATGTATTTATTTATTTATATATCCACCCTCACGGAAGTAACTGACCATGAAAAGTCAACCCTCATTCAACAATTGGTCAAAAACACCACAACAGTTCAGACAACCAAAATAAAACTTTACACTCCTCAACGTCACATGCCCCACCAAATAAAGAAAGGGAGGACCGGAGAGCTAGTCTAATGAGAGAGGGAGGTAGGGGGACTCACAGCCATGTTTAAGAGGGTGTTGGGGGAGATGCGCTCAGGGAAAGAAGGGGGGTAGCGGTGTTGGTGGTGGACCGGGGCTCGCACATGAACGGTGGTGGGGTGGTGGATCTGCAACACACACAGGAGAGGGACTCAATACAACTAATTTGCCTATAACTGTACACAGATAGAGGGTTAACTCTGGCTTTCAACAGATAGGATGAGAGTAGAGGCAGAAACAGGATGATAACCAATCACTAATAGTATAATACAGTGGTCTCAAACTCCATGTCCGTGGGCCTCCATAGTGTGACTCAGGGGCCAGATGTGACCCGTGAACCGGAAGTTTGAGACCACTGGTCTAATAACTATGAAAGGGAAAGGGGGATACCTAGTCAGTTGTACAACTGAATACATTCAACTGAAATGTGTCTTGCACATTTAACCCAACCCCCCTTCGGCGCCCGGGGAACACTGCCTTGCTCAGGGGCAGAATTACATTTTTACCTTGTCAGCTCAGGGATTCAATCCAGCAACCTTTCGGTTACTGTCCTAACACTATAACAGTAGTTACTTCTGCAGAATAATACCATGTTAAACAAAACTACATTGAGAAGGGCAAATAACTATTTTAAATATAAGTGGGAGTATTTTGCATACAGAGAGATGAGATAACAGTCCATAATGATTACTAAAACGAGGAAGGGCAGAATTCTCTCACTGACCTGCTGCTGATGATTCATAGCATGACTCATCGGCTGCTTGGGCGGAGTCCCGATAGGCACAGCCCTCACTGGTGGGCTTCCAATCACGGGAGAGGACGAGCGAGGCGGTGGGGCCCTTTCCGACAAGTCCCGCCCATCCTCGCTCATAACTGGCGGAGGCCGATTGGGCAGCCCCACCTCTTTGATGATGGACAAAAGTGGACTGTCCTGGAAAGAAGAGAATTTAACTTTTAGATCGAAGTCTACAATCAATAATTAATAAAATTGCTTTAAACAACCCTGTTAAGTCATTCAGAGTGCAAATGTGCCAGCTATATAGTTTTTCATGTACAGTACAGGGCCACATTCAGCAAGGCACAACGTAGCTAAACTGTTTGCAACCGAGAAGCAGTGTTCTTATTTGACAAATTCAGGAAGTACATATCTGTTACAAAACAGGCAGGTGTCTTACCTCCATTTGAGTGATTAGTCCAGGGGTGACGCTCACAGGCCCAAATCCCATGTTGTTCTCCCAGATATTGTGTGAGTTCATCTGAAAGAGAGAGGCAGAGGAAGAGAAAGTGTCAGAAGGCGCCGCTCCACTAGCGATGCATAATATTCGTCCTTCATTGAACCAGCACATCTTTCCTTCTCCAAACCCTATAACGTAGTTCTGCAGCATATAGAGCTACAGGATTCTAGATCAGTGGTTCCCAAACCTCTCCTTTGGGACCCCCAGACATTTCAAAATGATGACGTAACCAGCTCACCTTATTCACCTAGTCAAGACCTTTATTTAGTTGACAAGTTGAATCCGGTGTGCTTAACTCTGGCATAGATCAAATACATGGAAGGGCTGGGGGTCCCCAGGAGAGGTTAGAAAACCACTGCACAAGACACATTGATCTGCAGCGTTACTACAGTAGAGTATACTACATTGTCTCACCTGTGGCATGGGGGCCCCCCCTCGGCGTAGGAGGTGCTGATGCTGCTGGTAGCTAAGCAGGGAGGGATGCAGTGGGCCCGGGGGCAGCCCCGACAGGGTCAGCTGGTGGTGGGAAGGGAGCTGGGAGGGGTGGTGGTGCTGCTGGGGCATGGAAGGGGGAGGAGGGAGACCAGTGGACCGGTCACCAGGCCCGGCTGGACCACCCACGCTGGCGATGGCCGGGTCTGCCCCAAGAATCAACATGGCAAGGGACTCGGCTAAGTCACCTCCCCCCATCTCCTCCAGGCCCAGAGGGGGCATCGAAGAGAGGGAGTGATGTGGTGGGGGGAGGGATGACGGGTGGGGGACGCGACTGGCAGGAGGAGGGAGTTGAACGGTGGAGGAGTCTCCTCCCATTCCCCTCATCCCTAGTCCCCCTAGACCCAAACCTCCGAGTCCGTCGTTCTTTCGTTCTTCGAGCTCTGCGAGCCGCTTGTGCTCCTCCTGCCAGTCATCATCTGTAGGAGGTAATAAGTCATTCCATTATTACAGGTGTCATCCAGGTAATAAAGACTGACTGACAACGGGGGATTTTAACTGAGAATGGTAACGTGAGCGATGAGATGAAGGACAATATTTATATTGAACCTTGGGTGCAGGTGTGTTTCTGCTTTAGGCAATTCCTTTGTCACAACAGAGATTTTACCATGACCACAGCACTGAAGCTAGCTAAAGCAGAAACAGACATGCATATCCTTGGCTCCCGAGTGGCGCAGCGGTCTAAAGCACTGCATCTCAGTGCAAGAGGCATCACTACAGTCCCTGGTTCGAATCCAGGCTGTATCACATCCGGGCCGTGATTGGGAGTCCCTGAGGGCAGCGCACACCTGGCCCAGCGTCGTGTGGGTTTGGCGGTCATTGTAAATAAGAATTTGTTCTGAACTGACTTGCCTAGTTAAATAAAGGTTCAATTAAATTACAACAAATCCTGCATGTACTGTATGCACGAAAGGCTTGGATATTTGTTGCAGAGTGTAAATGATGCTTTCGTGGAAGGTACGTACACATATTTCCATGTAGGTCTATTTGGCGGCGAAACTTAAGCGAACTGTAGCCTATTGCCTGTTCCTGAGTCTAATATTTTTTTTCAAAATTGAAACAATGTGTCTGCTTTTCATTAAATCATATATAGCTGTTCTTAATATGGCCTAAGTTAAGTGTTCATTTGGCCAGAATATTATATACAGGCTACAACATACCATATTTTGATCAGTTATGAAAATACAACAGTTCAAGCAGAAAAAAATTAAGGTTAAAGGCCGACATTTCGACGTTTTAATTTTTAAAGAAAGACTCATGACTATAGAAATGGAAACATTGTGATTTTAGAGACAAAGTATCAATAACCTATGTTTAAGGGGACTACAACATTCAATCTGTTACTGGGCTCTCACCATCAGGTTAATCACATAATTCAAATGAAATCAAGTCACATGCACAATTTGATTGCGCACCATTTGTTCATCGACATCAAAGGAGACACACATTGGTTCTAACAAGAATAAATTTAGGACAAAAACTGTCTTGACATTTCATAACCGGATTACCAGATCATTTTGTTTATAAGCCCACTAGACAACTCATTCGTTGTCATTCTAAATGTCCTGAATAATGTAAAGGAAAATACCGCGGGGTGTGGCGCAATAGCCTACACAATTGCACACAGTGGACTAGGCGACACACAGAAGCACATGAAAACAACCAGCAACCGTTAAGCGCACCGTCAGAACGTTGTCCCGCTGATAGCACCTCAGGTTTCCATGGGCTTCTTATCGGCCAATTGATAGACTTTCCATATTGGTTCCGATCACTAGTAGCCTAATAACACTCCTCCAATCTATAGAGAGACATCCAGTATGTTGCTGACAAACAGCATGTTCAAGGCCCTCAAGCGATTTGGCCCGAGTAAGCCGCTGTCCAGAATATCTAATATAGTCAAAACAGAAAATGAATCAATCTGCACAGCGCCTTACTATGCAACGTATAGACTTATGCGGTTTGAGTCTACGTTTCAAGGAAATAATATTGTAGGCCTAGTTTTATTATATTGATCATTTGATTCTAGAGCAAATTGAAATAAAATGGTATAAAAAAGGTTGCAAGAGCTTTGTTTTTTGCTATTGAAATGTATTTGTCATGTAGCCTAGGTTTATTTGTTATTAGCATGTTTACAGATTAGATTGTTCAAGTAAACTGTCCAACCCAGTAGGATTTATTCTGTCAACACCGTAGAAACTGGATAGAAGCCTAGCTATAGTAAGCCCAAAGGCAGGTTTAAACCAGTTCCCCAGCCAGCTGTTCTACGCACACTAAATCACAACCTTTCCATTTCTATAGGCGAGCTAGTTATGTTACAAAGAGTGTCTGCTTAAAAAAAAAAAAAGTTGGCCTTTAACCATCCAAACATTTCACACGATATTCTGCCCATATGAACACGTTTATTTTAGGGCATAAGTGAACCAATTTCGGTAGACTATATATACACACTACGCACAATATTCTGACTTGATCAATCGCATGCAGCTCAGATTCTTTTCTTTATAGACAATGAAGAGATATCAATGTGTGAAATAATATTCATATTAGAGGTCGACCGATTAATCGGAATGGCCGATTAATTAGGGCCGATTTCACGTTTTCATAACAATCGGAAATCAGCATTTTCGGATGCTGATTTTGCCCCCCAATTTTTTTACACCTTAATTTAACTAGGCAAGTCAGTTAAGAACACATCCTTATTTTCAATGACGGCCTAGGAACGGTGGGTTAACTGCCATATTCAGATTTTTACCTTGTCAGCTCAGGGATTCAATCTTGCAACCTTACGGTTAACTACGCTCTAACCACCTGCCTCACGAGGAGCCTGTCTGTTACTCGAATGCAGTAAGAAGCCAAGGTAAGTTGCTAGCTAGCATTAAACTTATCTTATAAAAAACAATACATCAATCAATCACAATCACTAGTTATAACTACATATGGTTGATGATATTACTAGTTTATCTAGCGTGTCCTGCGTTGCATATAATCGATGCGGTGCGCATTCGCGAAAAAGGACTGTCGTTGCTCCAACGTGTACCTAACCATAAACATCAATGCCTTTCTTAAAATCAATACACAGAAGTATATCTTTTTTAAACCTGCATATTTAGCTAAAAGAAATCCAGGTTAGCAGGCAATATTAACCAGGTGAAATTGTGTCACTTCTCTTGCGTTCATTGCACGCAGTCAGGGTATATGCAACAGTTTGGGCCGCCTGGCTCATTGCAAACTAATTTGCTAGAATTCTACGTAATTATGACATAACATTGAAGGTTGTGCAATGTAACAGGAATATTTAGACTTATGGATGCCGCCCGTTAGATAAAATACGGAACGGTTCCGTATTTCACTGAAAGAATAAACGTTTTGTTTTCGAGATGATAGTTTCCGGATTCGACCATATTAATGACCTAAGGTTTGTAGTTCTGTGTGTTATTATGTTATAATTAAGTCTATGATTTGATAGAGCAGTCTGACAGCGATGGTAGGCACCAGCAGGCTCGTAAGCATTCATTCAAACAGCACTTTCGTGCGTTTTGCCAGCAGCTCTTCGCAATGCTTCAAGCATTGCGCTGTTTATGACTTCAAGCCCATCAACTCCCGAGATTAGGCTGGTGTAACCGATGTGAAATGGCTAGCTAGTTAGCAGGGTGCGCGCTAATAGCGTTTCAAACGTCACTCGCTCTGAGACTTGGAGTAGTTGTTCCCCTTGTTCTGCATGGGTAACGCTGCTTCGAGGGTGGCTGTTGTCGATGTGTTCCTGGTTCGGGCCCAGGTAGCGGCGAGGAGAGGGATGGAAGCTATACTCTTACACTGGCAATACTAAAGTGCCTATAAGAACATCCAATAGTCAAAGGTATATGGAATACAAATCGTATAGAGAGAAGTAGTCCTATAATTACTATAATAACTACAACCTAAAACTTCTTACCTGGGAATATTGAAGACTCATGTTAAAAGGAACCACCAGCTTTCATATGTTCTCATGTTCTGAGCAAGGAACTTAAACGTTAGCTTTCATACATGGCACAAATTGCACTTTTACTTTCTTCTCCAACACTGTTTTTGCATTATTTAAACCAAATTGAACATGTTACATTATTTATTTGAGGCTAAATTGATTTTATTGATGTATTATATTAACTTAAAATAAGTGTTCATTCAGTACTGTCGTAATTGTCATTATTACATATATATATATATATATATTTATTTTAAAAGCGGCTTTTTTTTGGTCCTCCCAATAAATCGGTATCGGCGTTGAAAAATCATAATCGGTCGACCTCTAATTCATATGGCCTACTTCCCCAGCCAATCACACACACACGGGTCCGGGCGAAAGAGTTGCCGACAAAGGAGTTTGCTTCTGCTGCAGAATAGAACACGTTGGAGCTTCAGTAAATGATAACGTCTTCTGTGCCTTTGTCATTCAGAACGAGAAGAGTTTGTGGTTGGCTTAGTCTTTCATGCCACCAAACGACCGACAGACATAGCTAAGCTAACCATATGCCTTGCATTCTGACAGTCTCAAAACAGTAGGGCTCACCCCATTTACTCAACTGGTCGATTGTTTGGTCAATCGGCTGTTGGTCGACCAAGATGTTTTTGGTTGAGCAGCCAAAAAAAAAAATTGTATGGCATGGGACATAGTCTGATTCATGCCTGTCTCAGTGGACTAATCCATTGCGGAGGTCGCCGGGATGGCACACCAGTATCACCAGTAGTACATTTACCGTTAGTAACCATCATTCTAAACAACAATGTTTATGTTTGGTTACAGTAATTTCTGTTAATGCATTCAATATATTATTATTACAGTTTGCGGACCGCACAACCTAGGAAAAACTTGTGAGGAACAAGTTGTTTTATTCATTGGTCGTTTGTTTGTAGCGCTCCTGTCAATGTTGAGTAAGGACACGTACCCGGTTATACATTGAAGTAGGCCTAGGCTACCTGGTCTGTGCCTAAATGTAGGCCTATAAAATGTGCCCATTTGGGGATCTGATAGCATTTCTGATTATCGTAACTCACCACCACTGTGGAACATCAAACAGCAAGTAAACAAAGTCTGTTTTTACATCCATTGAGAATGACAATAGTTCTCCAACGTAGCCCATTTCAAAAATCTTTCCAGCTCTCTCCCCCTTTCGATAACCACTCAACATGAAAGGGGGAAAGAAATTGACTGCTCCGGTGGAAACGTCATAAAATAAGCCTACCCGATTACTTCTTATTCCTTGTGCATGTTCAGAGCAGGAAACTCTGAGGGTCCAGAATATTTTATTCAATGTTGCAAGTTTGCTAGTGCCAGCTTCAGGTCAACCCAAGTTAATACAATGTTTCAAGTTCGTTGGAGACAGGCCATGTGTAGCCAATGTGATTTATAGGAGATTTATTTTGATCAGGATATTTTCTACCTGCAATGTTTTTATTTGTTGGCTTCATCTAGGCTATTTTTTACAATGGCAACAGAAGTTACTTTTAGAATTTTGATTAATCACATGATAATGACTGAGATATGAAGACTATTATAAATTAAATATATATAAAAATCATAACTGGCACTCAGATCGGTAGAAATGGCAAGATAAATTGAAACCCCCAAATGGAAAAGGTTGCCGACCCCTGGTGTAGCCTATTAGCAGCGGAACAGCAGAATCTGCTTAGGCTAGCCGCAGCTGGAGGAAGTGGGTCAGGAACTGTCACCCCCCCCCAGCCCACAGTGTGCTCAAAGCATTAGACAAACTCAGTAGCCTACATATAGTTGATTTTATTGATTGGTCGAAGGAACAGACGACTAGGTCGACCAAGATTTTTTGTTGTTGTCGGAGACAGTCCTTCAAAAACATACAACTTTACAATGCGTGAACTTCCTATTCTTTATGGGCTCGTTTCTCAAACATAGCTTTCGAGAAAGTTACTCTCCAAATGTTTCCAAAACTGTATTGTGTGCGAGGTGTATTTGCGATTAGACAGAGGGCATTTCCCTAACAAGGCTAAAGGGGACGTCCAATGGCCCAAGGTTATTATAGTCTTGGATGTTTTAGTCGGGTGACGGGCAATTGTGACTCACCGATGGCTCCATCTCCGAAGGTGTCGTCATTAAACTGGTCAATCTCATCTTCTTCTTCTACCAGCCCCTCCTCCTTCTCCAGGGTACAATCTTCATCAAGGGACTGGAGGGAGAGAGAAATTAAAGGAAGTAAGGAGTTAGGGATGAGAGAAAGGAAGGCGGGAGAGAGAGAGGAAGGCAGGTGAGAGAGGAAGGCGGGTAAGAGGGATAGGAGAGAGAAATATGGATGGATGACAGAGAGGATATGAGAAGCAACAAGAGATGTAGATAAACGGGATATTGACTGTTGTGTAAGGGAGAGGGTTTGGTGAGATCATCAAGAAATGGAAAGATTTAAGAAACAAGTCGAGTATGTTGTTTTTCGTCAAGAAAAATATTTTATTTAAACAATGTCAGAAATGGGATTTCAGATAGTTATATTCTGGTCAGATTTTCAGATTTCTTAGCAAGCTCCTCAAGCAGAGACTGACCTTATCCGCAGATATGGCTCTGAGCACAATATTACAGATTTCCCTCAATTTGATAGCGAATTATTAGAACCCTGTAGAAATACTACTGTGACTATTTCGAGAACCCACGTGGATGGGGAGGTCAATTTTACCAGCTAACGTTAGTTAGATCCACAACAAGATTGATTGATGCCACTAGTTTAGAAGGTGGTAGGCCAAGATGTAACGTTACTACTACAAAGTTAGACGCTAAAGCTATGAAAATGCTAGTTTAGAAGATGTGGAAAAGAACAGTTCAGCATTTCACAGGCAGAGTGATCCATGTCATCTTTACCAATCGACTTGTCAACAATTACTTGTATTTCCATTACAAAGAAGTGGCATAGCTAATATACTTCTGAACCTGTTACTGTACAGTCAAACATGGCCATCTATCTAGCCATCTTATCCCCTATCAAGACAATGTTTCCAAGCCAAGATAGCTTAACAGAAAAGCTAGTTAGCTAACGTTAGCAGGAAAGGCTACGCAAACTAGCTAGCTAATTACATCAAACGGTATCCAAGTCGATAGTATCGAACTTGGCACATCCACTCAAACAATTCCACCATTCTTTAGTGTTTGACTTTTACGGAAGAAAAAAAAAGAAGAAAAGCCACATAATAGCCACATAAAAGCCATGACCATACTCAGTTCACTGGAAACACAGCAGGCCCGTGATGGGCGGGGGACAATATGCCAGGGAAAGCCTGGTGCTTGGTAGGCCGCACGGAGGAATTTTATCAACGGAGTCGATAAACAAAACCCAAAATATCCCAGAAAATTGCCGTATTGGCCACATTTCAACTCGTCTTGTGGGAACGCTAGCTAAAATGTCTACAGAAATTGCCAGACGTAATATAAACACTGCTCACCTGAAAACGGAACATGTATCTTTAGTCCGTGAAAGGTACAATTCTCCCAAGTGTCTCTTGAGGAAGGCTGCGCGCAAATTACGCAGGTTCGCGTGAGCGCGGCCAAGTCTATGTGCACGAGTACGTACGCAGGGAGCGGCTGCGCCGCACGGCTTGCAATGACTTTTTAGTGCATGCAATGTATTATTATTTATGACTAGATTCAAGGTGCATTGACGTACATTTTAATATTGCCTTCAAATTCATGCTGGGTTAAAAGTTACATAAAACATTATCGTGCACTCATTTACTGTAGCGCTAAATGCAGACATGAAAACACACGAGGTCCAGATCAAGGTTCTAATAACAACGTTTCAGTTTTGTTTCCTCAGCCTGATGAACCCATGGTAGTCCCTCCTTCTGTTACCTAGGCAACTATCAGTCAATTGCATAAGTCTTGAATAACCAGTCTAGCAGTGGCAGACTAGTCAACACATCTTCAGAAAGTAGTGGAGAGGGAGGCCACACAACGTAAATAAGGTACTAACTTCAACGTGTGTGTGTGTGTGTGTCTGTGGGTCTGTGTGTGAGTGTATGTATGTTAGTGTGTGTGTCCGTGCTTGCGTGTGTGTGTCTGTGGGTCTGTGTGTGAGTGTATGTATGTTAGTGTGTGTCCGTGCTTGCGTGTGCGTAGGGTTTATCTATGCAAAGGCGTGATACGAACATTATTATCTGTTGGTGGGTGTTATTAGCAACCTACTTGTTTGGAAACCGTTTTTTGATATTGGTTTTAACACTTTACTTTGATGCCTGAATTTCTCTTCCACTCTCTCTCTCTCTCTCTCTCTCTCTCTCTCTCTCTCTCTCTCTCTCTCTCTCTCTCTCTCTCTCTCTCTCTCTCTCTCTCTCTCTCTCTCTCACTCCGTCTCTCTCTATCTCTCTCACTCCGTCTCTCTCTCTCTCTCTCTCTCTCTCTCTCTCTCTCTCTCTCTCTCTCTCTCTCTCTCTCTATCTCTCTCACTCCGTCTCTCTCTCTCTCTCTCTCTCTCTCTCTCTCTCTCTCTCTCTCTCTATCTCTCTCTCTCTCTCTCTCTCTCTCTCTCTCTCTCTCTCTCTCTCTCTCTCTCTCTATCCTCCCTTTCTCTCTCTCTATCTCAATTTCAATTCAATTCAAGGGGCTTTATCTCTCTCTCTCCGTCTCTCTCTCTCTGTCTCTTTCTCTATCTCTCCATCCCATCTTTTATCATCCCTACAGTTCAAGATGGTGCGGTCTGTCAGAGAAGAGGGTAGTCAGCTGAGCACCATACAAGACCTGAAGGACTCTGGCTTCGGCCGTCCTCCCCCCCGACACGGCCTCAAACTCCTTTTCTGGTTCGCCAACAAGTGTGTGGCGTTCAATCACCACGGCAACATGCTGGTACAGTGCCACCCTGAGAGAGGTGACTTCGGCTTCCACTACTTTGGCAACTTCGAGGAGATTCTCCCAGTTCTATCGCGAGACCGCAGGGAAAGATACTTCGAGGTGGGCAACCTGAACACAGAGACCTATTCCAAAGCCGAGGACCTACCGGACTACGTGAGCCAGGACTACGGGCTTTCCCTGGGCTACCGCCAATGCAACAAGGACCGCATCATCATCAGGCTGAAGCATAGGGACGTGACGGCCACCTATGTCACAGAGCACAAGGAGGATGGCGGCCGGGGGAAGTTTGACTCCGAACGCACCCACCTTGTAAATCCGGATTTGATCCGCATCATCCGGGACCCTGAGCTGGAGCTAGCGACATTCCTGGACCAGACGGGCTACATGGGGCTGTCGCTGAGAGAGCGCCTCCTCAGAGCTTTCAAGGTCTTTATTTTGTTTGTGTCTTCTTAGTGATCGCTTCTATTATTCTGAGCATCTCTGGGAATTTGTAGAGAGACACGTCTGATGTTAGCCATTGTGCGTTTATAGGTTAGGTCATAGGTCATATACTAAATACAATAGTTATATTATTATATAAATAGTAAAATAGTTATGCTACAAATAGTATGTTATCATTTCCAACAGATTATATATTATCTGTTTAAAAACATGAATGGAAACTTTCTTTCTATGATTATTTTTTGTAAAAATCAAAGAAGAAAAGAAGAAGAAATACGTCTCTTGTCGTTGTTTCATTATAGCAAACAATGTCATCTCTGTTGTCGTTTCATTACAGAAAAACCCGGATGTCATCTCGTGGGAGTATGACTCCGAACCTTCCCAACCCTCAGAACGATCTGGTTCAGACCATAACACTTGGGATCTGGAGCAGGACCAGACCACTTCCCAGACGGGACTATCACAAAGAAAACGGTGCACCAGATCTTGCAAAGTCTTTAGTGTCTTTGTAGTCATCCTAATGGTTCTCCTGGTCATCACTTTTATTGTTTTGTTCATCTTAGGGAAGTTGTAGAGATAGCAGTCATTGTAGCCGTTGTGCTGCGGTTGGTCCATCAGGGTTGTGGTCAATTCCATGTCAACTCAGTCAATTCAGGAAGTAAACAGAAATTACAACTTTTCCGAACAGAAAAGCTTTGGGAAATGACTGAATTGAAATCTAATTGACCCTACCCCTGACGGCCGTAGATCATAAATGAAATAGTTGTATTATTATGTTTTATGATTATGTTAACTCAATACTTATAACACATTACTCTTGTATGTCTTTCTGCTCTTGTCTCTTCTCACTGGCACTGATTTTTCACGTATTTTCCTTCCAAAGACTGTGATATGTGGTTGTCGTTACATTCTTTAGGTGAATGCACTGACTGTTAGTCGCTTTGGTAAAGAGTGTCTGCTAACTTATTAAATATGAAATGTAATGTTATTTTTAAAATCTTTTTGTAATCAATAAGATAATGGTTTAGAATAAAATACAAAGAAGGCAAGTTGTATAATTTGCCTTTATTTCACCTCTGTGATATATTTCTGTTCTTTATACAAATAGGGAACAGGAACCTCTCTAACACGCACGCGCGCGCACGCACACACACACACACACACACACACGCACGCACGCACGCACACACACACACACACACACACACTACATAAACACTTGACCTTTGTCACCTCATTGTCATTTGGACTGAAGTCAGAGCATCACTGAGACAGACAGCATACAAAGAAATCGGCAGACTCTACACACAGTACCCGCTATTATCATCATCATTGAGATATGGAGATAGAAGAGGACATCTATGCCAATGTAGAGGAGATCAGTGTGAAAGGCTGTGATGATCTGGCTGCAGGTTATGAGACTTTACACCAGAGTCCACAGGCTGGAACAAGTAAGTGTGTTTTATGGATTCTTACTGAGAGTTATGACTTGACTGACACACACACACTCTTTTGATCATAAATAAGAATGTGTAAACCAGACCTACAATAAGAGCTGCTCTAAAGAGTCCAAAGACATGGCAGATTCACACATAGGTGACAGATCTGAGGGAATGGTGGATGGAATCTGGATGCTGCTGAATGTGGTGTAGAAATGGTAAAACTATCTTGGGAAGAGACTACAGTGAAAATATGAATAACCTTTAGAGGGACACATTTCATTGATTTACACATTTCAAGCAAAAAAGAACTCGACGGACAATATGAGAGCTTAAACCAAGTTTATTCATCCCAGAGGATCGAACAGCTGTACCGACAAAAACATGTTTACAGAATTGGTGGTATATGTACCCCACTTTGGTTGGAGTCTCCTCCTTCTCGCTAAACATTATATCTTTATTGCTAGGCAGGAAAGTAAGTGATACGGGCAATAAACGGTTTCTCTTTTAACGTGACCTGACCTGACCTCGGCCCCCTTATCCACGGCTCTCTCCCTATAAGGACACAAGGCGAGACCCAAATGCAGACACAGGAAGCAGATGGTTGAGCTCCGATATTTATTATAATCCAAGGGGTAGGCAAAAGGTAGGTCGGGGCCAGGCGAGAGTTCATAAACCGGGTCGGAGTCCAAAACAGTACCAGACGAAGGGCAGTCTCGAGGTCAGGCCAGGCAGGGGTTCAGTAACCAGATCTGAGTCCAAACAGTACAAGGGGATAGGTAGGCTTGAAGACAGAAGAGGCAGAGTGGTCAGGCAGGCAGGTTCGGAGTCAGGACAGGCAAGGGTCGAAACCAGGAGGACTAGAACCAAAAGAGACTGGGAAAGAATAGGATCAAGGAAACCGCTGGTTGACTTGGCAAACAAGACAAACTGGCACAGAGAGACAGGAAACACAGGGATAAATACACCAGGGATAGTAATCGACACCTGGAGGGGGTGGAGACAATCACAAGGACAGGTGAAACAGATCAGGGTGTGACACTCCCTCTTATCAATGCCTGCCACATGCAATCGTTCTCCCTGCACTCGGTACATTCCAAGCTTCATTGCACCCACCATAACCCTTCCTCCTACCATTAACCTCTGGTGTAGACCCTAGACTATGGCACCCCTCATGTCTCTATTATAACTAATGATTAATAATATTTAAAGTTTAGCAATCCGAACCCATCACTGCTTATCTAAGCGTACCTCTCGAGCTGTCTGTATCCCCCTCTCCTGACTCTTTAAAAAATATTCATAAACTAAATATGCCTTTCTGCCTCTCTGCTAAAATCTGAGTAAAAGATTGAAATGAATTTGAGTCTTATTCCGTACATTTAGTAATTGCTTGTTTTTCTAAAGTCTACCAACCTTGCCAGCATGCGTGCCAGCTTAGTTAGACGAGCTAGCTACTCTAACTGAAATGGCTTCTTGGTAGCTAGTTATGAGGTTTGGAGATTGGGAACCAATCTCGGCTAGCTAAAGCCGACTTCATAAAATTGCTAGGTGGCTAGCAGTATCATAGAGAAACAACAATAACAAATGTACAATTTAAATGATATACTTTTTTACATGACAAATCTGAGGGGGCATGGTACCTCTGGTTTGAATTTATTTTCAGTCATATGAAAGTGGGACTGAGTTGAGGAAGACAGAATTATTGTTGACCACAGCATCAATTCCTCATTGTATCAGAGTAGCCTTGGTTTGTGAGGTAGAATAGAATAGATAGGACGAGGTCAGGTGTATGTAACCGCTTGTTTCTCTACACCTGCAGGACTGAAGCATGAGAATCAGAACTGTCAGCCTTACAAGCTGGCTACAGTTTCTCTGGGACTGCTGTGTGTTCTCCTACTAACCACAGTCATAGGTCTCTCTGTGCCATGTGAGTATTCCATTCTCACATGTTGGACTTTAGGTTGAGTGCAGTTATGCGTGTGTAAGAAAGTTAACAACAGAAGGATAACAGCTCTCTCTTCCGTCACAGATGACGATGACTACACTCATTATCTCCTAACAGCCAACCACACCACAGAGAAGAAAGAGCTTCAGATTAGTTATGAAAACCTGACTAAAGAGAAAGAACAGTTGGAGAGGGAGAGAGACCAGTTACTGATCAGTTATAAAAGCTTGACTAAAGAAAGAGACCAGTCACAAACTCATAATATCAACTTAACTAGAGAGAGAGATGGGTTCCAAAGGAAAATTTCAGAGCAGGAGAAAAAGATATCAGAAGAACTGGGTGAGTATCATTTCCATGATAATAACTGTGAATTTGAGCTGATTATGACATGTTGACAAATTATTTTCTGTGCGTTTGACTATATTGATCACTGTACTTTCTTTCTGCAGGATGCTGTCCTGACGGTTGGAGGAGATTCGGATCTAGCTGTTATTACCTTTCAACAGAGAGTAAAACTTGGACTGAGAGCAGAGCCGACTGTATAAGGGGAGGAGCAGACCTGGTGATCATAAACAGCAGAGAGGAACAGGTGAGAGAGCGGAGGAGCAGAAACAAAGGGGGACATAACGAATAAGAGAGAAACAGAGAGAGAGACACGCAAACAGACAGACAGACAGACAGACAGACAGACAGACAGACAGACAGACAGACAGACAGACAGACAGACAGACAGACAGACAGACAGACAGACAGACAGACAGACAGACAGACAGACAGACAGACAGACAGACAGACAGACTAAACATACCAACTATGTTATTTCCAGGTGTTTCTAAACACAATGGGAAAAGATGTGCACTTCTGGATTGGTCTGACTGACTCAGAGATGGAAGGGTTCTGGAAATGGGTGGATGGAACAACATCAACAACAACGTGAGTAATATTTACTTCTTGTAGTTTATTTTTGAAGCGTATTGTTTCTTAAATTAATATCATGTTGATATCATGTTCTGCTGAACTGGTTCTTAGGTTCTGGAGAAGAGGAGAGCCAAATAATACCGACGGGGAGGAGGATTGTGTGGTATTCAACAGGTTTATTAATCTGTCTTGGTACTGGGAAATTATTCAGTCATGGAATGACCAGCCTTGCTCAGTGAGTACTCAATGGGTATGTGAGAGCAGACCTAAATAAAGTGTCATAACATGACAAATCCATCCACAATAGGAGAATAATATCTGATTTCCCTTTTGAGTTAGCAATTGTATTATCACAGATTATTGTTGAAGTGTAATTTCAATCTATTACAACATTAGTTATGATTAGTAATGATTGTTGTTATGATTTGTAATGATTGAATTAATATAATATAGAATCGCTTATAACGAACCATAGTATTATGAATGAGAAACTTTAACCTGAAAGCTAATGTAGTGAATTCACATGCAGGGTCAAATCTAATCTAATCATCTAACAGTGAACTGTGAACAAGGCAAGTGCCATCAGATGGGATGATAATTATAGGCTACTTACTAATTCATTTTAGCTCCTAGTGGATGATATTAAATACATATTTTGAAAGCTAACAGAACAGAAATGTTTTAATTTTATTGTACATTGCAGGCATAATTTCTCTGTCCATGTGATACATATTATAAATTATTTTAAACCAAAGTGAAAATACAACTGTTATGGTATTTTATTCCCCATTGAATATTGTTGTGTATCTTTATATGGATGTTGGGGAACAGAGCCCCCCCACACGCACACACACTCTCTCTCTCTCTCTCTCTCTCTCTCTCTCTCTCTCTCTCTCTCTCTCTCTCTCTCTCTCTCTCTCTCTCTCTCTCTCTCTCTCTCTCTCTCTCTCTTTCTCTTTCTCTATTCAATTCAAGGGGCTTTATTGGCATGGGAAACGTGTTAACATTGCCAAAGCAAGTGAGGTAGATAATATACAAAAGTGAAATAAACAATAAAAATTAACAGTAAACATTACACATACAGAAGTTTCAAAACAATAAAGACATTATACATGTCATATTATGTATATATACAGTGTTGTAACAATGTACAAATGGTTAATTAAAGTACACAAGGGAAAATAAATAAGCATAAATATGGGTTGTATTTACAATGGTGTTTGTTCTTCACTGGTTGCCCTTTTCTTGTGGCAACAGGTCACAAATCTTGCTGCTGTGATGGCACACTGTGGAATTTCACCCAGTAGATATGGGAGTTTATCAAAATTGGGTTTGTTTTCGAATTCTTTGTGGATCTGTGTAATCTGAGGGAAATATGTGTCTCTAATATGGTCATACATTGGGCAGGAGGTTAGGAAGTGCAGCTCAGTTTCCACCTCATTTTGTGGGCAGGGTGCACATAGCCTGTCTTCTCTTGAGAGCCATGTCTGCCTACGGCGGCCTCAATAGCAAGGCTATGCTCACTGAGTCTGTACATAGTCAAAGCTTTCCTTAAGTTTGGGTCAGTCACAGTGGTCAGGTATTCTGCCACTGTGTACTCTCTGTTTAGGGCCAAATAGCATTCTAGTTTGCTCTGTTTTTTTGTTAATTCTTTCCAATGTGTCAAGTAATTATCTTTTTGTTTTCTCATGATTTGCTTGGGTCTAATTGTGCTGCTGTCCTGGGGCTCTGTGGGGTGTGTTTGTGTTTGTGAACAGAGCCCCAGTACCAGCTTGCTTAGGGGACTCTTCTCCAGGTTCATCTCTCTGTAGGTGATGGCTTTGTTATGGAAGGCTTGGGAATCGCTTCCTTTTAGGTGGTTGTAGAATTTAACGGCTCTTTTCTGGATTTTGATAATTAGTGGGTATCGGCCTAATTCTGCTCTGCATGCATTATTTGATGTTCTACGTTGTACAGGGAGGATATTTTTGCAGAATTCTGCATGCAGAGTCTCAATTTGGTGTTTGTCCCATTTTGTGAAATCTTGGTTGGTGACAGGACCCCAGACCTCACAACCATAAAGGGCAATGAGCTCAATTACTGATTCAAGTATTTTTAGACAGATCCTAATTGGTATGTTGAATTTTATGTTCCTTTTGATGGCATGGAATGCCTTCTCTCTCTCTCTCACACACACACACACAGAGTGCATACACATTTATTTCACCTCATTGCAATTTGGACTGTAAGGACATTCAGAGCATCGATGAGACAGACAGCATACAAAGACAGAGACAGAGAAACAGAGACTATACACACAGTACCAGGTATCATCATCATTGAGATATGGAGATAGAAGAGGACATCTATGCCAATGTTGAGGAGATCAGTGTGAAAGACTGTAATGATCTGGCTGCAGGTTACGAGACTTTACAACAGAGTCCAACAGGCTGGAACAAGTAAGTGTGTTTACAGACAACGGCTCTGTGAGGATGAATGTCCCAGATGCCAACACCTCAGAATATTCTCCACATGGGCCAACTAGTCATTTAAATCAGTATGATAAATGGTCCCCCTTGGTATGCAACAAGGTCATCTCCATTCAGCTGGGGATCAGCAAAAATACCATCCTGAATGCTCCGAAATCAAACTGACATACAGTTGAAGTCGGAAGTTTACATACACCTTAGCCAAGTACATTTAAACTCAGTTTTTCACAATTCCTGACATTTAATCCAAGTAAAAAGTCCCTGTCTTAGGTCAGTTAGGATCACCACTTTATTTTAAGAATGTGAAATGTCAGAATAATAGTAGAGAGGATGATTTATTTCAGCTTTTATTTCTTTCATCACATTCCCAGTGGGTCAGAAGTTTACATACACTCAATTAGTATTTGGTAGCATTGCCTTTAAATTGTTTAACTTGGGTCAAATGTTTCGGGTAACCTTCCACATGCTTCCCAAATGAAGTTGGGTGAATTTTGTCCCATTCAACCTGACAGAGCTGGTGTAACTGAGTCAGGTTTGTTGGCCTCCTTGCTCGTACACGCTTTTTCAGTTCTGCCCACAAATGTTCTATAGGATTGAGGTCAGGGCTTTGTGATGGCCACTCCAATACCTTGACTTGTTGTCCATAAGCCATTTTGCCACAACTTTGGAAGTATGCTTGGGTTCATTGTCCATTTGGAAGACTCATTTGCGGCCAAGCTTTAACTTCCTGACAGATGTCTTGAGATGTTGCTTCAATATAACCACATACTTTTCCTTCCTCATGATGCCATCTATTTTGTGAAGTGCACCAGTCCCTCCTGCAGCAAAGCCCCCCCACAACATGATGCTGCCATCCCCGTTTTTCACGGTTGGGATGATGTTCTTCGGCTTGCAAGCCTCCCCCATTTTCTTCCAAACATAACGATGGTCATTATGACCAAACAGTTCTATTTTTTTCTTTAAAAAATAATAATAATTTTACCCCCTTTTCTCCCCAATTTCGTGGTATCCAATTGTTAGTAGTTACTATCTTGTCTCATCTCTACAACTCCCGTACGGGTTCGGGAGAGTTGATGGTCGAAAGCCATGCGTCCTCCAAAACACAACCCAACCAAGCCGCACTGATTCTTAACACAGCACGCATCCAACCCGGAAGCCAGCCGCACCAATGTGTCGGAGGAAACACCGTGCACCTGGTGACCTGGTTAGCGTGCACTGTGCCCGGCCCGCCACAGGAGTTGCTAGTGCGCGATGAGACAAGGATATCCCTACCGGCCAAACCCTCCCTAACCCGGACGACGCTAGGCCAATTGTGCATCGCCCCATGGACCTCCCGGTTGCGGCCGGCTGCGACAGAGCCTGGGCTCGAGCCCAGAGTCTCTGGTGGCACAGCTAGCACTGCGATGCAGTGCCCTAGACCACTGCGCCACCTGGGAGGCCCAAACAGTTCTATTTTTGTTTCATCAGACCAGAGGACATTTCTCCAAAAAGTACGATCTTTGTCCCAATGTGCAGTTGCAAACCGTAGTCTGGCTTTTTTTATGGTGGTTTTGGGCCAGTGGCTTCTTCCTTTACTGAGCGGGCTTTCAGGTTATGTCGATATAGGACTCGTTTTTACTGTGGATATAGATACTTTTGTACCTGTTTCCTCCAGCATCTTCACAAGGTCCTTTGATGTTTTTCTGGGATTGATTTTCACTTTTCGCACCAAAGTACGTTCATCTCTAGGAGACAGAACGTGTCTTCTTCCTGAGCTGTTGTCACGATGTTCGTAATAATGAATGTCGAACCAAGGCGCAGCATACTTTGAGTTCCACATAATTTTAATGAATAAAGTGAAACTTAAGCAAAGACAAAACAAATAAAGAATAAACGAACCGTGACGACAATGCAGTGATAACAGGCAACTAAACATAAACAATATCCCATAACACACAGGTGGAAAAAATGTAACTTAAGTATGATCCCCAATTAGAGACAACGATAGCCAGCTGCCTCTAATTGGGAATCACACCAAAACACCAACATAGAAAAAACAAACTAGAACCCCACATATAAAATATAAACTAGACTAAATCCCTAGTCACGGGTTAGGGGGGGGGTGTCTAGTGTCGGTGGCGGCTCTGGTGCGGGATGAAGTATCCGCTCATCCCGCGGATCTGCCATTATTGGAGGTGGCTCTGGGGCAGGACGAAGAACCCACTCAGCTCTCGGATCCCCCATCTTTGGTGGTGGTTCTTGTGCGGGCCGAAGAACCCGCTCATCCCGCGGATCCAGCCATGGACCCAGGCTGAACACTGTACCTGGGTTGGACCTCGGTGCAGAAGAAGGCTCCTGTCTTGGAGCTGGACTGGACGCCATGCTCGGACTGGACATCGGCGCAGAGGAAGGCACCTACCTTGGAGCTGGACTGGACGCTGTGCCTGGACTGGGCACCTGCGCAGAGGAAGACTCTGGCCTTGGAACGGGACTGGACGCCGTGCTCAGACTGGGCATCGGTGCAGGGGAAGGCTCCGGGCCATGGAGCAGAAGGTTCCGGACCCTTGACCGTTGCAGGAGGCTCCGGACCATGGACCGTCTCAGGAGGTTCCTGACCGTGGACCGTCTCAGAAGTATCCGGACCATCTCAGGAGGTTCCGGACTGTGGACCGTCGTTGGAGGTTCCGGACTGTGGACCGTCGTTGGAGGTTCCAGACTGTGAAACGTCGCCGGAAGCTCTGGACTGGGAACTGTCGCCGGAAGCTCTGGACTGGGAACCGTCGCCGGAAGCTCTGGACTGGGAACTGTCACCGGAAGCTCTGGACTGGGGATCATCGCAGGAAGCCTGGTGCGTGGGGCCGGCACTGGTGGTACCGGGCTGGTGACACGCACCTCACGGCGAGCGTGAGGATTAGGCACAGGACGTACTGGACTGGGGAGGCGCACTGGAGGCCTGATGCATGGGGCCGGTACAGGTGTCACCGGGCTGGTGACACGCACCTCAGGGCGAGTGCGGGGAGGAGGCACAGGACGTACTGGACTGGGGAGGCGCACTGGAGGCCTGATGCATGGGGCCGGTACAGGTGTCACCGGGCTGGTGACACGCACCTCAGGGCGAGTGCGGGGAGGAGGCACAGGACGTACTGGACTGGGGACACGCACTTCAGGGAAAGTGCGAGAAGCAGGCACAGGACGTACCTGACTGGGAAGACGCACTTGGGAGACCTGGGAGACCTGGTGGGAGACCTGGTGCGTATAGCCGGCATCAATGGTACCGGTTCGATGACACACCTCGCCCGGCAAGTGCGAGGAGCTGGCACAGGACGTACTGGGCTTTGAAGGCGCACTGGAGACACGGTGCGTAGAAGAGATCTGGAGCGTAAAGCTGGCACAACGTGTCCTGGACAGATGACAAACTTCGCACGGCAAGTGCGGGGAGCTGGCACAGGAAGTACCTGTATGTGGAGGCGCACTGGAGACATGGTGCGTAGAACCGGCACACATTTTACCGGAACGATGACACTCTCCTCAAAACGAGTGCGGAGAGCTGACACAGGTGGCATCGGACGTCTAACACGCTCCTCAGGGCGACTGTCTTGCCTCTCCAGCCAAACCAACAGCTCTCTCTCATCACTCTCCTCAACTTTCGCCACCCACCCCTCGCTCAATCTGTCCCAATATTCCTCCTCGGTCTCTGACTCACCCCTCAGCATCGCCGACCACCCCGTGTACCACCCCGTGTGTACCACCCCGTGTGCCCCCCCCCCCCCCCCCCCCCCAAAAAAAAGATTTGGGCTGTCTTTTGGGCTTGCTTCGTGGCCGCGAACCCTGGCGTCGTCGCTGTCCTTCCCTCACCGCTTGCGTCTGCTTCCACAGAAGGCTTTCGTCTCCAGCCATAATTTCCTCCCAAGTCCAGAATGTCTTCTTCTCCTGGGCACGCTGCTTGGTCCTGTTTTGATGGGATATTCTGCCCCACATAGAAAATATAAACTAGACTAAATCCTTAATCACGCCCTGACCTACTCTACCATAGAAAATAAAGGCTTCCTATGGTCAGGACGTGACAGCTGTATGACCGCTGCGTGGTCCCATGGTATTTATACTTGCGTACTATTGTTTGTACAGATGAACGTGGTACCTTCAGGCGTTTGCAAATTCCTTCCAAGGATGAACCAGACTTGTGGAGGTCTACAATTATTTTTCTGAGGTCTTGGCTGATTTCTTTCATTTTTCCCAAGATGTCTGTCACGCCCTGACCATAGAGAGCTGTTTATTCCCTGTTGGTTGGGTCGTGATAGTGACTAGGGTGGGTCATCTAGGTGTTTAATGGTTTATGTTGGCCTGGTATGGTTTCCAATCAGAGACAGCTGTTTATCGTTGTCTCTGATTGGGGATCATATTTAGGCAGCCATTTCCTCTTTGTAATTCGTGGGATCTTGTCTACAGATAGTTGCCTGTGTGCACACCAGTAGCTTCACGTTTCGTTTGTTCTTGTGCTTTATTGTATTGTTTGGGGAGTTTCAATTTATTAAAATATGTGGAACTCTACGCACGCTGCGCCTTGGTCCAATCCTTTCGACGAGCGTGACAATGTCAAGCAAAGAGGCACTGAGTTTGAAGTTAGGCCTTGAAATACATCCACAGGTACACCTCCAATTGACTCAAATGATGTCAATTGGTCTATCAGAAGCTTCTAAAGCCATTACATCATTTTCTGGAATTTTACAAGCTGTTTAAAGGCAGTCAACTTAGCGTATGTAAACTTCTGACCCACTGGAATTGTGATACAGTGAATTATAAGTGAAATAATCTGACTGTAAACAACTGTTGGAAAAATTACTTGTGTCATGCACAAAGTAGATGTCCTAACCGACTTGCCAAAACTATAATTTGTTAACAAGAAATGCGTGGAGTGGTTGAAAAATTAGTTTTAATGACTCCAACCTAAGTGTATGTAAACTTCCGACCTCAACTGTACGTATTTGTAAGTCTGTCACCATATAAAACACACCCAATACTTTTAAAGTTATACTAATAAGTTATGGCATGTACACTATATTTTTTTCTGGCATTGGGGAAACAAACTCCCAAGGATTGGGAGAGAGTGAGTGTGGGCGATATTGACCAATTCATGTGTGGGCGTTTTGAGGGTCAGTGCACGCTGGGTCAAACAGTTGTTGAATCTCAATAGTCTCCTTTCCTTCATCTGAATTAATGAAATATTTTGCTTCCTCTTTCAAAATATAATTTGGTGAATCATGGATAACTCCATTTGAAACGAGTTTCTGTAAATTATTTTTGGTAGAATTTCTATTTTGAAGATTCAAGAAAAATGTTGTGCATTTTTCACAATTTTCCATCCAATTGGCTTTATTTTTGTAATACATTACACTTGATCATTCTTGAATAAGTACCTCCATTTCTTTTTGTTTTTTCTCTAACCTATTTTGTGCCTCTATAGTACAGTTTCCATGACCATCTACCTGTGATGTTACTTCCTCTATTTCCTTTATTAGTCTAATCTCTTTTGACCTAAACTGTTTTTGTTTTAATGATGAGTATTGTATTGAATGGCCTCTAAAAGTACATTTGAAAATGTCCCATACAATAAGGGTACTGTCACGGCTGTCATCCTCTTCTTCCTCTGAAGAGGTGTAACAAGGATCGGACCAATACGCAGCGTGGTAGGTATCCATGTTTTAATATAGAAAACTGAACTATGAACACCAATACAAAACAATAAATGTAAACAAACCGTAACAGTCCCGTGTGGCACAAACACTGACACAGGAAACAATCACCCACAAAATACCCAAAGAACATGGCTGCCTAAATATGGTTCCCAATCAGAGACAACGATAAACACCTGCCTCTAATTGAGAACCAATTTAGGCAACCATAGACTTACATAAACACCTATAATGAACACAACCCCATAACTCTACAAAACCCCCCTAGACAGTACAAACACCCTAGACGAGACAAAAACACACAAACCACCCTCGTCACACCCTGACCTAACCAAAATAATAAAGAGAACAAAGATAACTAAGGCCAGGGCGTGACAGGTACCTTATTGCGGTACCTATATTATACAAAAACAATTATACAAAAAAAAGTCATTTATGATCTATTTTGTCTTAGTTAAGAACAAATTGTCATCCAATAGACTTTGATTACATTTCCAGTATCCCCGTCCACGTGGAAATTCTCTAAGAGTTATATGGAGGCCAATTAGATGGTGGTCTGATCGCATTCGGTCTCCTATTAATACTTTTTAAACTTTTGATGCCAGCAAGAACGAGACCAGGAAGTAATGAAGACTGCTAGCTTGATTAAATCTCCTCCATGTATATCTCACTAGGTCAGGGTTTTTCAACCTCCATATATTCACTAGTTCTAATGTATCCATGATCTTTGTGATCTCCTTAAGTGCTTGATGGGGATGGTTTGTAGAATGATTTCCTTCACGATCCATTGAGGTACTTAAAACCACATTATAATCTCCCACCATAGTAATAGATTATTTCGTTTCTTGTGAGCTCAATAGATTATTATATATACTTTCGAAAAAGTGTTGATCATCATTATTTGGCCCATATACATTAATTAGCCAGGTCTGTTTTTGGTCCAATAGCATATTTAAAATAATCCATCTGTTTGCACAATGAGATCAACATTTGTATTAATTAGTATAATCATCCCTTTTGAGTTTTTTTTGCCCATGACAAATATATACTGTATTTCTCCCTCCCAATCCTTTTCCCACCCAACCTCATCTATATTTGTAGAATGAGTTTCCTGTAAACAATAGATATTATAGTCTTTTTCTTTTAGCCATTTAAAAATTGATCTCCTTTTTGTATGATCTGCTAAGCCATTACAATTATAACTTGCTATACTTATATCCCCACATAATGACAACCAAGTTTCAATTATACTTACCACAACCAATGTTTGTAAACTTACCATTAAAAAGCACCATGATGATTAAGTGTCCATATAGCTGTACCATAACAATTTGCACTGTTAAGTGTACTGTAGCTGCAACTTTGTAAACCTCCAATTGTCCTAACATTCCACCCACTAAAGCCTCCCCCCATATCTAGGTCTGTTGTCACTAAGACCATCAGACCATCTCACTGACTCATGACACACCTTTGCGTCCTAAGGCAAACCCTTGGCCGCCAAATGACGTTGGCCAGAGGGAAATATGGGCAGTCCCATGATAACATAATTATCTATGAGGATGCTTAAGAGAACTAACCAAACATGGAAAACAGTCCGAAAAAAATGAGTAACAATAATAGATAATATTACTATAAATAATAACAGCACAATCTTGTACATGCGTGCTCATATTTGAAAGGCCGAGCAAGGCTATAAGCATGCCAGCCCAGCCTGCTCAGTTCATTGGATTCAATTGTTCGAAAATAATTTAACAAATTAAGAGAAAACAACCTAAATATATCGCAATGCAAGACGAGTCCTTTTTTGTGTCCATTACATCCAAGAAATATTTAATCTAGTCTTCATTATATCCTGTTATATTCCGACAAAAAAAAACGAAAAAGGAAAAAGGCACATAGATTCTAACTGCCGCAAATGACTGCAAGTAAAAATTCGTCTTAGGCATCACATTATATCCTGTTGTGTTCCTGTTGTATCGCGCCATGGCGGTGCCAGAGCCGACCGCAAGCCAACCCCGGGCACTCCCTTACGGGAAGGCATACCCAAGTTCAACTCACGATCGATTCCGACACAGCCCCGGCACGACAGCCAAGAACACATGCAGTACTGGCAATCCAGAGCGAGTAAACCTGTAAAACCAACCCTCTCTCCACCCATACACATTAAGTTTTTTATTCCAGGGTTGTTGCTCTTTCACCTCGGCTGTTTTACACCTAGACCTATATCATTAGGATCAATAATATAAAAGGTAGGATAAATAGCTTATATAGAAATATATAATATACATTTCTCTCGCTTAGAGAAGTGCTTCCATAAGCCAATTATTGTATTAGTTCTACCGTTAACTTGAATCACTTTATCCCAGTGTTAACCAGCCCGCCACACAGTAGAGACACCAACCCTGTTGACAAATCCTAATCTTTCCATTTGCCGGTGTGTATCAGAAGAATAATCATCCTTTACATTTTTATGTTGAGATTTATTTTATAAAAGGGCAATACAAATTATTTTAGGATCGTCTAGGCCTATTCCAAAAGAGAACCTAGGCAGGTTTTAAATGATATAATCCTTTATCCTAGCCCTATAATACATCTATTCATATTTGTTAAGTTTTATCTAAAAAGCAAATCGTTCGGATTCACACGGCGAACAAGGGCCGCACTATAGAACAGCTTTTATGTCATAATATACTCGACCTCTACAATTTTGACATATCATATTAAACAAAAAAAGACTAAGTTGGTATTTCTAATGTACAATCTTCAAATTAAATAAAAAATCATGAAGAAAAAAAAAAGTCAGCCTTACCCATCCTTGCCTTCCCCTAAATCAAAATCAAATCAAATGTATTTATATAGCCCTTCTTACATCAGCTGATATCTCAAAGTGCTGTACAGAAACACAGCCTAAAACCCCAAACAGCAAGCAATGCAGATGTAGAAGCACGGTGGCTAGGAAAAACTCCCTAGAATGGCCAAAACCTATGAAGAAACCTAGAGAGGAACCAGGCTACGAGGGGTGGCCAATCCTCTTCTGGCTGTGCCGGGTGGAGATTATAACAGAACATGGCCAAGATGTTCAAATGTTCATAAATGACCAGCATGGTCAAATAATAATAATCACAGTAGTTGTCGAGGGTGCAACAAGTCAGAACCTCAGGAGTAAATGTCAGTTGACTTTTCATAGCCGATCATTGAGAGTATCTCTACCGCTCCTGCTGTCTCTAGAGAGTTTAAAACAGCAGGTCTGGGACAGGTAGCACGTCCGGTGAACAGGTCAGGGTTCCATAGCCGCAGGCAGAACAGTTGAAACTGGAGCAGCAGCACGGCCAGGTGGACTGGGGACAGCAAGGAGTCATCATGCCAGGTAGTCCTGAGGCATGGTCCTAGGGCTCAGGTCCTCCGAGAGAGAGAAAGAGAGAATTAGAGAGAGCATACTTAAATTCACACAGGACACCGGATAAGACAGGAGAAGTACTCCAGATATAACAAACTGACCCTAGCCCCCCGACACAAACTACTGCAGGAGGGGTCAGGAGACACTGTGGCCCCATCCGATGATACCCCCGGACAGGGCCAAACAGGCAGGATATAACCTCACCCACTTTGCCAAAGCACAGCCCCCACACCACTAGAGGGATATTTCAACCACCAACTTACCATCCTGAGACAAGGCCGAGTATAGCCCACAAAGATCTCCGCCACGACACAACCCAAGGGGGAGGGCGCCAACCCCTGATATTACATCCATAAAGTCCAAAGTTCCATATTGCCTGAATAGAAAAATTATAAGTTCCTCATACCCATTCTGCATTACCATGAATCCAAACTTATTTTAAGTCCACATAGCCCACGGTTCCATACCGCATGAATAAAAACATAAATAAAAAAAGTTGTTCATGCAAAAAAAAAGTTTTTGTAAAAAAACAAATGAATCCATATTTATACTGTGTAAATATGCATCGGCGACTACTTCAACAGGAGGTAGCTATCGCTCCAAGCCACGTTGTACTCTTCGAGTCCTTGAACATTTGTGTCACGATCGTCTTGATAAGAGAGAGAGGACCAAGGCGCAGCGCGTGAAAAATACATCTTCTTTTAATGAAGGAAAAAACAAACGTGAAGCTAAACTGAACTAAGTGCACACATGCAACATAGAACATAGACAATTACCCACATTAACCTAGTGCCTATGGCTGTCTTAAATATGGCTCCCAATCAGAGACAATTAATGACATCTGTCTCTGATTGAGAACCATTCAGGCAACCATAGACACAGCTAGACACCTACACTAAACACAAACCCATCTACTCTACTTAACCCCCTAAACCATACAACCACCCTAGACAATACAAAAACACATACCTTCCCCATGTCACACCCTGACCTAACTAAAATAATAAAGGAAACAAAGAATACTAAGGCCAGGGCGTGACAATTTGGTTGTTTACATATAATTTATCGACCACTAGACAAACATTCTAAATGCTAAATCTAAATGCTAAATTCGAAACTAAATGCATGCTCTTCAACCGATCGCTGCCCGCACCTGCCTGCCCGTCCAGCATCACTACTCTGGACGGTTCTGATTTACAATATGTGGACAATTACAAATACCTAGGTGTCTGGTTAGACTGTAAACTCTCCTTCCAGACTCACATTAAGCATCTCCAATCCAAAATTAAATCTAGAATCAGCTTCCTATTTCGCAACAAAGCATCCTTCACTCATGCTGCCAAACATACCCTCTTAAAACTGACTATGCTACTGATCCTTGACTTCGGTGATGTCATTTATAAAATATCCTCCAACACTCTACTCAGCAAATTGGATGCAGTCTATCACAGTGCCATCCGTTTTTTCACCAAAGCCCCATATACTACCCACCACTGCGACCTGTATGCTCTCGTTGGCTGGTCCACCCAACATATTCACCGCCAAACCCACTGGCTCCAGGTCATCTATAAGTCTTTGCTAGGTAAAGCCCGCCTTATTTCAGGTCACTGTTCACCATAACAGCATCCACCCGTAGCACGTGCTCCAGCAGGTATATTTCACTGGGCACCCCCAATGCTAATTCCTCCCTTTCCTTCCAGTTCTCTACTGCCAATGACTGGAACGAATTGCAAAAATCACTGAAGCTGGAGACTCATATCTCCCTTACCAACTTTAAGCATCAGCTGTCAGAGCAGCTCACAGATCACTGCACCTGTACATAGCCCATCTGTAAATAGCCCATCCAACTACCTCATCCCCATATATATTTTTTTTCCCCTTTGCACCCCAGTATCTCTACTTGCACATTCCTCTTCTGCACATCTATCACTCCAGTGTTTAATTGCTAAATTGTAATTACTTCGTCACTAAGGCCTATTTATTGCCTTACCTCCCTAATCTTACCTCATTTGCACACACTGTACATATATTTTTCCCCACTATTGTGTTATTGACTGTATGTTTGTTTATTCCATGTATAACTCTGTGTTATTGTTTGTGTCGCACTGGTGTGCTTTATCTTGGCCAGGTCACACTTGTAAATGTTAATGTTCTCAACTGGCCTATCTGGTTAAATAAAGGTTAAATATATATATTTTTTTAAATCTGCTTCTCTGCTTGGAGCCTTTTGAAAGTGGGCTACAGGGCACTATTTCATGAGGAAATTGTTCATTAATAGAGAATAGGGTGTTCTTCAATTCCCTACCTTGTTGTAACAAGACCATTTTCATTTTGTAGTGGGTCAGCATAGCTACAATCAGACAGGGCCTTCCCTCTGCTCAGCCACCGAAACAGTGAGCTTTTTGTAAATAATTTGTTTCCACCTGTTCGTCCGTCATCTTGAGTTGACGTTTCATTGACGACTTTTTCCTCCTTTGACTGATAGTTTTCATTTTCATCCTCCTTTATTCCCATTGTAACAATATTATTTTTCATACTTCTGCACTTTAGATCAAGTCATTCGGCTTTCATTGTTTTATTATCATACCGCATGCATATGCATGCGATTTATTATTATGCGTGACTAGGTGCAAGGTCCATTGACCTACATTTTAATCTTGCCTTCAAAGTTACATAAAACATTATTGTGCACTCACAGTAATCTACAGTAAAGCTAATGCAGACATGAAAACACACATAGTCCCCAGCAGAGTTCTTATGACAATGTTTGAGTTTGGTTTCCTCAGCCTGAAGAACTCTTGCATGGCAGTCCCTCCCTCTCACCTCTTACTTAGGCAACAATCAGTCATGTGAATAGTCTGCGACTGTCTGTCACAGTCGCAGACTAGTCACCACATCTTCAGAAAGTAGTCACCATAAATAAGGTACTAACTTTAACGTGTCTGTCTGTGAGTGTATGTATGTGCAGTGCTTGACTTAGACTGAAATCGGTAACGGTACTCATTTTGGGTGCTGATACTGTGGTGCAGGAGCTCCACAATACTTTTGAGCAAATATTCTATAAGAGGAACAGGAGCTCAAGCAGTGTGCAAAGCTGCCATCAAGGCAAAGGATGGCTACTTTGAAGAAACTAAAATATAACATTTATTTTGATTTGTTTAACACTTTTTTGGTTACTATATGATTCCAAATGTGTTATTTCATAGTTGTGATGTCTTCACCATTATTCTACAATGTAGAAAATAGTAAAAATAAAGAAAAACCCCGGAATGAGTAGGTGTGTCCAAACTTTTGACTGGTACTGTAGCTGTTATTACCTTTCAACAGAGAGTAAAACTTGGACTGAGAGCAGAGCCGACTGTATAAGGGGAGGAGCAGACCTGGTGATCATAAACAGCAGAGAGGAACAGGTGAGAGAGCGGAGGAGCATAAACAAAGGGGGAAATAACTACTGAGAGAGAGAAACAGAGAGGGAGAGACACACAGACAGACAGACAGACTAAACATACCAACTATGTTATTTTCAGGTGTTTCTAAACAAACTGGGAAAATATGTAAATTTCTGGATTGGTCTGACTGACTCAGAGATGGAAGGGTTCTGGAAATGGGTGGATGGAACAACATCAACAACAACGTGAGTAATATTTACTTCTTGTCGTTTATTTTTGAAGCGTATTGTTTCTTAAATTAATATCATGTTGATATCATGTTCTGCTGAAGTGCTTCTTAGGTTCTGGAGCAGATGAGAGCAAAATAACGCTGATGGGGAGGAGGATTGTGTGGTATTCAACAGGTTTATTGATCTGTCTTGGGACTGGGAAATTATTCAGTCATGGAATGACCAGCCTTGTTCAGTGAGTACCCAATGGGTATGTGAGAGCAGACCTAAAGTGTCATAACATAACAAATCCATCCACAACAGGAGAATAATATCTGAATTCCCTTTTGAGTTAGCAATTGTATTATCACATTTTTTGATTATTGTTGAAGTGTAATTTAAATCTATTACAACATTAGTTATGATTTGTAATGATTTAATTTATATAATAATTTATATAATATAGAATTGCTTTTGAAGAACCATAGTATTATGAATGTGAAACTCTAACCTGAAAGCTAATGTAGTGAATTGACATGCAGGGTCAAATCTAATCTAAACATCTAACAGTGAACTGTGAACAAGGCAAGTGCCATGCTTCAATGTGTTCAATTTGTGGATAACATTAAAGACATAGTTTGAAAGCTAACAGAACAGAAATGTTTGAATTGTATTGTACATTGCAGGCATAATTTCTCTGTCCATGTGATACATATTATAAATTGTTTTAAAGCAAAGAGAAAATACAACTGTTATGGTATTTTATTCCCCATTGAATATTGTTGTGTATCTTTATATGGGTGTTGGGGAACAGAGCCCCCACCCCCACCTATCTCTCTCTCTGTCTCTCTGTCTCTCACAAATACACACACACACACACACAAACATAGAGTGTATACACATTTATTTCACCTCATTGCAATTTGGACTGTAAGGACATTCAGAGCATCGATGAGACAGACAGCATAGAAAGACAGAGACAGAGCAACAGAGACTATACACACAGTACCAGTTATCATCATCATTGAGATATGGAGATAGAAGAGGACATCTATGCCAATGTTGAGGAGATCAGTGTGAAAGACTGTGATGATCTGGCTGCAGGTTATGAGACTTTACACCAGAGTCCACAGGCTGGAACAAGTAAGTGTGTTTACAGACAATAATGACTGAGAAGTACGTTTTGATATGAGTACACTGCAAACTAAAGGTATTTAAATACATCCGAGTGAGGATGAAAGTCCCAGATCCCGACACCTCAGAATATTCTCCACATGGGCCAAATAGTCATTTAAATCATTATGATAAATGGTCCCCCGTGTTATGTAACAAGATCATCTCCATTCAGCTGGGGATCAGCAAAAATAGCAGATGTGTTCAGTGGGCCTAAGGATCAAAGCAGCTTTAAAGAAGTTCTCTGGTTACAGCATCAATATAAAGAGGTTTATTATCATCATTAATGAGAAACAGTGAGGCAATTCGTGGAAAGGTTCCTAATTTTTAGAGGGACTTGTTTCAAGCATTATTTTTTAAAATGTTTATATATAATTTGGATGGAAGTGATAGTAGAGGAGGACAGAAATACATTTGATTTCTGGTTGAAGACCACAAGACTCAGTTCCTCTTGGTATAACAGCATTGGTTTGTGAGGTGTATGTAACCACTTGTTTCTCTACATCTGCAGGACTGAAGCATGTGAATCAGAAATCTCAGCCTTGGAGGATGGCTACAGTTTCTCTGGGCCTGCTGTGTGTTGTCTTACTGATTACAGTCATAAGCCTCTCTGTGCACTGTGAGTGTTCAACTCACATGTACCTGAATGTGTATTTATGTGTGTGTTTGCAAATGTGTGTGCAAGAACGAGTGAGCCAAAAAAAGATTGTTGGTGTGTGCTCTCTTCTCTTTTCAATCACAGATGATGAACAGTATTACGCACTGTCCAGACTCCAGACTTCATACAACAACCTGACTGAGGAGAAATTCCAGCTGCAGAGAACAGTTTCAGAGCAGGAGAAGAAGATATCCGAGCTTGGTAAGTATGATGTTGTAAGAATGTGAATGTAGGGGATGATATAATGATCAATAGCAATTGTTCTGTATTATATAATTATAGTATATAATAACTGGTCTGTATAGCTGAATTAGCTGTATTCATCCTCTTTCTATAGGACCCTGTCCTGATGGTTGGAGGAGACTCAGATGTAGCTGTTATTACTTCTCTAATAACAGTAAAACTTGGAGTGAGAGCAGACAAGACTGCAGAGAGAGAGGAGCAGACCTGTTGATCATAAACAGCAGAGAGGAACAGGTGTGTACGTGGGTACATGAGAGAGAGCGAGAGAGATAGAGAGCGAGAGAGAAAGAGAGAGAGAGCGAGAGATAGAGAGAGAGCAAGAGCGAGAGAAAAAGAGAGAGAGACTACATTTACTGCTTTTCTTGTATGCAGCATTTTCTAAACACATTGGGGGGAAAAATGCATTTCTGGATTGGTCTGACTGACTCAGAGAAGGAAGGGATCTGGAAATGGGTAGATGGAACAACACCAACACCAACCACAACACAGTGAGTGAAATGCAGAGTAACATGTCAATTACAATGGAGCAGGCAGAGTAACCAATAATCACTTGTTATTCTTCCTGGGTTGACTGTTAACTGAACTGGTTGGTTCTTAGGTTCTGGAGAAAAGGAGAGCCAAATAATGCCCAGGAGGGTGAGAACTGTGCAGTCTTCAACAGCTTCAGCGATAACCTGGGAATTATACAATCATGGAATGACCAGCCTTGCTCATTGCTTACCCATTGGGTATGCAACTACACACCTAACGTGTCGTCCTAATAGGCCTACACATCGCGATGGCATCTGCCCACAGGAGAATATCTGAATTCCATTGTTACAAAACTAAGCATCTCCTACAAGTTCATGCTGACAAGTCCTGGCAGGAAAACAGATGACCCATAACACATGTAAAAAAAAAAGTCCCGCTAATTAGCTAACGATTAAAATTAACGAAAGCTAACTTTGAATCTACGTCAGACGTTAATTCTTCAAATCGGCTGTTTTGGCATATGTTTCAGATAATCTGAACTCCCTTTTGAATTTGCAAAAGCGTTTAGATTTCTTTTTCGACATAAAGGTTAATTTCTCCTGCATTTCATTAGTAGCACAAATTGTAGAGACAATTAAAATGAATCTTGACAAAACATTACAGTTAACTATGACTAACGTGCGCCCTCTACTGACTAGAAAGGCATATAGAAGGTCAAAGCGCAGAACATTACAGTAGTAGCTAGAATTACTTCAGATTGCTTAAGAGAATTGATTGTGTTGTAATATGAGAATGCAACTAAATTGGAAGCTGATGCAACATGTAGGTTCAGTCATAATCTATCCATACAACAAGACAGCTGCTTTAAACTGATAATGTCTTTGTCAGATGGAATGATTTGACAAATAAACATTTTAGAAGCTAAGAGATCAGCCATCTTTTCATTTATTGTATCGTGCAAACTGACAATAAAAGTATTAATCATTTGACCTTTGTTCATATGCTTTTTTAGAAATCTGTGTTGTGTTGTCATAATAACACGCACTCAGAGTCAAGATGTTTAATATAATAATGTCACTTAATCAAATGACTTATTCTATCAATAACTATAATGAAGTGAAACAGAGCTTTGTGCTTTAGCAATGCAAACATGGGACCAATTCAATTCCTCTGGTAACTGTGGGATAATCTACTCATGGGATTGGAGGAGAGTGCGTGCACACTGTACTGTACAGGTGTAGGTGTTGATTCAGGCCAGCGACCTAGCCACTGACCATTCTTGACCATTTTCCCTACGGATCCCAGGCTTGAGCCCCTCCATTTGTGTGGCTATTCTGAATAAAATCTACAAATTGTCCAGTATTTTACTCACCTCAATTAAACAAAATACAATTATGTTTATTTACATGAATATTGGGGAAAAGAAACCTCTCTCTCTCTCTCTCATACATAGAGTGCATACACACGTTTTTCACCTCATTTCAATTGGGACTGTGGACTGAATTCATTCTCAGAGCATCAGTGAGACAGAAGACAAAGAGGGAGAGAGAGATAGAGACCACAGAGTTACACAGTATACATTATACACCAGTTGTTATCATTGAGATATGGAGAAAGACGAGGACGTCTATGCCAATGTAGAGGAGGTCAGTGTGAAAGGCTGTGATGATCTGGCTGCTGGTTATGAGACTTTACACCAGAGTCCACAGGCTGGAACAAGCAAGTGTGTTAACAGATTCTTAAACAGATCTTTATTTATTTATTACGTTTACTTTGCGGGACAAAAACATACATCTGAGAGATACTGAGAAATGATGAGTCACACCAGATTTAGCTAAGACCTATTTTCCATCTGTAGTCCCCGGGCAGGTGAACATCTAATCATGGAAATATTCTATGCAAAACAGACAACCTAAACACATCAGACATTTATAAAAAACTGCGATGAGGACATAGGGACATTTTATCAACACAGAGGTCAACACATTGCACTGAGAAAGTGAAACACATTGCTGTTGGATATAAATGGAAATATATGTGTACTCAAATGAAAGATGTACTACATATGGAGGGGACATGGAGGAGAAATATTGCTAACACTAACACACTGCTAATACTAAAGGCATGTATAATATTATCACCTGTTATAAGTATGTATGAAACGCTGCAAACGCTGCCATGTTTTATAAATCAATAAATCAATCAGAATCATGTTCAAAATCATCACCTCTTTCTATGTAGTAATGACACATTTCACACAAAACAAATTCCTTTTGAATTGGAACCAAATTATTTCATGGAAATGGTAGTAGAGGAGGACAGAATTGCTGTTACTGTCTGTCTGTGTGTGGTTGAAGACCACAGCATCAGTTCCTCTTGGTATCAGAACAGCATTGGTTTATGAGGGAGAAACTGGTCAGCTGGAAAGACTAAGATAGATACAGTAGGACTAAGTCAGGTGTATATTATATTTGTTTCTCTACACCTGCAGGACTGAAACTTGGGAATCAGAACTGTCAGCCTTACAGACTGGCATCAGTTTCTCTGGGACTGCTGTGTGTTATCTTGCTGACCGCAGTCACAAGACCACATTCTTATCGGCAGACTCAACAGCCTTGGTTTCTCAAATGACTGCCTCGCCTGGTTCACCAACTATTTCTCAGACAGAGTTCAGTGTGTCAAATCGGAGGGCCTGTTGTCCGGACCTCTGGCAGTCTCTACGGGGGTGCCACAGGGTTCAATTCTCGGGCCGACTATTTTCTCTGTATACATCAATGATGTCGCTCTTGCTGCTGGTGATTCTCTGATCCACCTCTACACAGACGACACCATTCTGTATACCTCTGACCCTTCTTTGGATACTGTGTTAACTAACCTACAGATGAGTTTCAATGCCATGCAAATCTCCTTCCGTGGCCTCCAACTGCTCTTAAATGCAAGTAAAACTAAATGCATGCTCTTCAACCGATCGCTGCCCGCACCTGCCCGCCTGTCCAGCATCACTACTCTGGACGGTTCTGACTTAGAATATGTGGACAACTACAAATACCTAGGTAAACTCTCATTCCAGACTCACATTAAGCATCTCCAATCCAAAATTAAATCTAGAATCAGCTTCCTATTTCGCAACAAAGCATCCTTCACTCATGCTGCCAAACATACCCTCGTAAAACTGACTATCCTACCGATCCTTGACTTCAGCGATGTCATTTACAGAATAGCCTCCAAAACTCTACTCAGCAAATTGGATGCAGTCTATCACAGTGCCATCCGTTTTGTCACCAAAGCCCCATATACTACCCACCACTGCGACCTGTATGCTCTCGTTGGCTGGCCCTCGCTTCATATTCATCGCCAAACCCACTGGCTCCAGGTCATCTATAAGTCTTTGCTAGGTAAAGCCCCGCCTTATCTCAGCTCACTGGTCACCATAACAGAACCCACCCATAGCACGCGCTCCAGCAGGTATATTTCACTGGTCACCTCCAAAGCCAAATCCTACTTTGGCCGCCTTTCCTTCCAGTTCTCTGCAGCCAATGACTGGAACGAATTGCAAAAATCACTGAAGCTGGAGACTCATATATCCCTCTCTAACTTTAAGCACCAGCTGTCAGAGCAGCTCACAGATCACTGCACCTGTAAATAGCCCACCAGTAAATAGCCCAACCAACTACCTCATCCCCATACTGTTATTTATTTTTTGCTCCTTTGCACCCCAGTATCTCTACTTGCACATTAATCTTCTGCACATCTATCACTCCAGTGTTTAATTGCTAAATTGTAATTATTTCGCCACTATGGCCTATTTATTGCCTTACCTCCCTTATCTTACCTCATTTGCACACACTGTATATAGACTTTTCTATTGTGCTATTGACTGTATGTTTGTTTATTCCATGTGTTGTTGTTTGTGTCGCATTGCTTTGCTTTATCTTGGCCAGGTCGCAGATGTAAATGAGAACTTGTTCTCAACTGGCCTACCTGGTTAAATAAAGGTGAAAAAAATAATATATATGTCTCTCTGTACACTGTGAGTATTCAACATTCACAGGTGGTAGGGTTTTTTTGTGTGTAAAGAAACATAATATGATAAATTTTTTCTCTGTTCCATCACAGATGACGATGACAACAATCAACTGTCCAGAAGTCTTTCTCTTCTAACTGCCAACCATACTTCAGAGAAGGAAGAACTAGTTACGAAAACCTGACTAAGGAGAGAGACCAGCTGGAGACTTCTTTCAACGTCTTGAATAAAGACAGAGACCAGTTACAGGCCCATTTTAACACCTTGGCTGAAGGGAAATACCAGTTACAAAGGACAATGGCAGAGCTTGGAAAGAAAGATCTCAGAATGAATTTGGGTTTGAATTTGAGTTGATGTGAAAAAAGTATTATGATATATTGAAGTTATATGACTGTATTGACAGATATGCTTTCCTTCTGCAGGATGCTGTCCTGTCAGTTGGAGGTGATTCAAGTCTAGCTGTTATTACCTCTTTAAAAATACAAATGGATTGTGTAGATTCTTGGATCTTCTACTAAATGCTGAAGACTTAATATAATCTTCCTCTTAACTTGTTAGTTCGTAGGTTCTGGAGACAAGGACAGCCAGATATTAATCTGGGTAGTGAGGATTGTGTGGTATTTAACAGTTTCAATAATTCACCCTACTTTGGATCTATTCAGTCATGGAGTGACAAGCCCTGCTCATAAACTAATCAATGGGTATGCGAGAGCACAGTGAACATGTCATAATGTACGATAACATCCTTTCACTATACAAACAGAATGTGATATCCTTTAGAGTTAGCAATAGCTTTAGCCTAGATTCATGACTAAAATCTAATTTGAATAATAACATAATAATTGACATCAGTACATTTAATTATGGTTTCATTGATATAATAGAATGGCAATTAGTAGTGCATTTTTTTATATTATAGCTAATGTAGTATCAACAAGTTAAATGCAAATCTTTAAACAGTAATTAAGTTAATGTCAGATGTGATAATATTACACACGTACACTGAGTGTACAAAACATGAACACCTGGTCTTTCCATGACACAGATTGACCAGGTAAATCCAGGTGAAAGCTATGATCCCTTATTGATGTCACCTGTTAAATCCATTTCAATCAGTGTAGATGAAGTGGAGGAGACAGGTTAAAGAAGGATTTTTAAGTCTTGAGACAACTGAGACATGGATTGTACATGTGCGCAACGCTGGTGGCTTTCTCTTGCGTTCGAGCATTATTGTATCCAGCATTCTGAAAATAAACGCATTTATTGTTAATTAGCTCATGCAATTTTTTGGGGGGGGTTGCATATACGTATTTGTAAGTCTGCCACCACATAAAACACACCCACGATTTCAAAAGTTATGGCATGTACACTATATTTTCTTCTGGCCTTTGGGAAACCAACTCACAAGGATTGGGAGAGAGTGAGTGTGGGTGATATTGGCCAATTCATGTGTGGGCGTTGAGGGTCAGTGCACGCTGGGTCAAACAGTAGTTTAATCTCAATAGTTTCCTTTCCTTCATCTGAATTCATGTGGGTTAAAAACAGAACTGCTTAACAGGATAGACCTAAAGTGTCAGCTAAAACTATCTGGGACTGGACAAAGAGAGGACAGAGATCCGGTAAGGACAGACACTTGCTGACACACACACACACACACACACACACACACACCAGCAGTTACGACTGACTGACCAAGATTCATCAGTCATGTTGTTTCATTGTAAAAATACCAGTATTAGGAAATTAGAGATTATTTTTCAACATTCTATCAACAGGTTGTTTTGCTGTCAACCTGCATTATTATGAAATACTTGGCAGGAGTCCTGTTGCTCTTGGCAACAATGCTCACGCCAGTCAACAGTGCAGAGGTGGGTGACCCCAGTTTTATTTTATTTATTCTTTATTTAACTTGACAAATCAGTTAGGAACAAATTCTTATTTACAATGACGGCCTAGGAACAGTGGGTTAACTGCCTTGTTCAGGGGCAGAACGACAGAGTTTTACCTTGTCAGCTCAGGGATTTGATCTAGCAACCTTTCGGTTACTGGCCAAACGCTCTAACCACTAGGCTACCTGTCACCCCAGTTGTACATATTATTTGAATATATTGGTGACACAATTTACAGGAAGCCAGAGCTTTATATTTATATATGTAGCCATATACAGTATATATGCTAACAGTGAACAGCTGTCCTCAGCCGTGCCAGAATGATTCTAACACTGTATAGCTGTCCTCAGTAGTGCCAGAATGATTGTAATGCTGTATAGCTGTCCTCTGCAGTGCCAGAATGATTGTAATGCTGTATAGCTGTCCTCAGCAGTGCCAGTGTCGGTGTGATGAGGAGCGGTTGAACATGGAACTGAGCTCGGTGGACGACCGCTACCCGACGTGCAGGGAAGAGATGATGGGGAACATCACCGCGGGCGACCTGCTGACCAGGGAACGCCAGGCCAGCCCTTCTTTCTCCACCGCCTGGTCGCAAGCTGAACGCTGCAATGTGACGGTGGCGAACCTCACCGACCTCCATGTCACAGCGTTGACCCTCTACACAAACACATACAACCGCACCTTCCCTTTGATCTTCGACGTGGAAGCTAGATCTCTGGGCCCCGACGCCAATGTTTACCGCCGGTACTTCCTGTTCAAGTCCCTCCACTTCCTGCTGACCGACGCCCTGCGGCTCCTGATAGGGCGGGAGGAGGCAGAGGCGGAGCAGGATGGGAAGGGCTGCCTGCTGGTGTATGCTGACAGCGGGCGCGGGGACAACTTGCGAGGGGAGGTGGGGGATCAGGTGCGCACCGGGCACTTTGTCCTGGCGTCCACGCGGCGGTACAGCTCCAGCTTTGACCTGACCATCCGGACGTGCCACGGGCACCTGCTGCCCCGCTTGCATTCGCGCCACTGCCGCTCCTCTTCAGGCCTCAATGTGCTGGTGCCACCCTACGAGCTGTTCAGGGTGGTGGCGGTAAAGAAGGTACCTAGCAACTGGAGAGGTGCTCTGACATGGCACTTCTACCTGGAGTCTATTGGCACTATGACCAATCTCAACTGCGCTATGACTTCTGCCATGTGATCGGCAAGTTAGCTTGTACAAAGCTCTAAGCAAATAAAGTTTGTTTGTTTGAAGAATCGATTGATTTTAAGATTTTTCAGTAGACTCTACTACCCACTACTCAGAGCCATAAACATGGATTGCAATCATCACTTTCTCTTTCTCTACATATAAAACACTCAAACCTACCTTCCTAATGTACCTATACACCTCTCTAAACTTGAAATTCCTCAACAGTCTCATGCAGTGGCAATTTAGTAGATGTGGCAGTACAGTCCGTGGTGATGTCTCCCTAGTAGACCATTCATACAGCAGTGATGTCTTTCTAGTAGACCTGCCAATGTCTGTCCCCCAGTACAGTCTGCATCCTCCAAAAGCCCCACATGCTCATTCGGCGCATCCAACTCAAACGTTCCATCTCCCTAAACACTTCCCTCTCCATCTCCCCGCCTGCCCAAAGCATGTCCGCCAGCTCCCAGCATTGGTCGGGCTCCAGCAGGAACCCCCACCGGGACTCGGAGGCCAGGTAGCGTCGGACCTCCCTGCCCAGCGAGGCGTCCCCTAGCTCCCGCAGACCGCGGAAAAGCGCCAGTGTGGTCTGAGGGTAAGGCTCAGCCTTGATCGCCTGCTTGATGTATTCCGCCGTGATCTCTGTAATCCCCTTGGAGCCTGTGACCTTTAAACCTTTCCCTAGACATGCTAGATCTAAGAGAGTCTGGTTGGGTGTTGTTGAGAGGCCAAGGAGGAAGCAGAGGAAGAGGTCATAAGTTCCGTGCGTGTTCCGTAAAACCCTGTCCACGGTGCATCTGTGGAGGTTTAAAAGGGTTGCTCTCCTGAACGTCCCTTTCAATCGATCAAAGAGTGTAGTAGGTTGGAGTACTAGGTTTCTCCTTTTATTTGTGTAGGTGAGAAACACGTGCAGGGCAGCTAGGTAGTCTTGAATGCCTGTGTATGCAAAGCGGTACATTTCCTCCAGGTACATCTCACACCCTGCGATGAGCGGCCTACACAACCTGTGGAATGTGGAACTTTTAGAGACGTTGATTCCGCATTCCTTCACATCGCTCTCGCTGAATATGAGGCTTCCTCTTTCCTGTTGTAGAAAAGCCAGCTTCCCAAGCTTACGAATAACCTCTCTGATTGATTCTGAGTGTTCACCATTTCGATCGTTCTTCAAACCAATCCGAACAAGCAAAAAGTGAGTGTATAGTTGCGTCAGAGTGTCTATCTCGACACACTCTCCCGCCTCAGTGTTTTCTAAAATGGTCGCCAACATCTCACAGCACAACGGTGTTTGGCACAGGACGCAGAGGTTCCGTGATGACTCTAGGGCAATAGCTTTCATGACTAGGGCGATAGCTTTGTGCACCAGAATCTGATTGCCAAACCTCTTTCTAAAGAACTCCCTCTTCTGGGTGTCGTCGAAGCCCCGTATCTCTGTCAAGCACTGTTGTTGGGGGAGGAAGTCGATGGGGATGAAACTGGCAGCCGCAGGCCTGGTGATCACCCAGACGTAGGCAAAGGGAAGAAGCAGCTGACACCAGATGAGGTTCGCTAGGAGGATGGGCAAAGGCATCTCCTTATTGATGTCAGACTCTACTGATATGCTTTCAAAGTCCAGGGGAAGGTTGAATTGGTCCAAACCGTCCAAGATGAAGACCACCTTAGACCGACTCAGATCCAGACCGGGGTTCTCACTCTCCGACGTCATGGACAAGTGGAAGTGGCTGATGAGGCCACTCAGACTGAAGCTCCGGTCTATCAGCCAATTGAGTTCACTGAAGGGAAAGACAAACAAGAAGTCGACTTCCTGATTGGCTCTGTCCTCGGCCCAGTTCAAAACAAACTTCTGGACACTCGCAGTCTTCCCTGAGCCTGCGGGTCCCTTCGTCAGGACGGTTTTTACTTGAGGCCGATCCGGAGATAGCGGCGGTTTGAAGATATCGTCAAGCTTGATCGTTACTTCCTCATTAGCAGTGGGCATATCTGATGGTGGCCTTACGGGTCGCGTGGCAGCATGCCTATCGTTGTGCCATTGGACGTTGCCCTCTGTGATGAGGAGTTCAACGTAGGAGTGTGTGAGGCAGTGACTCCACACCTCTTGTCCTGCTGGGGTTCCATCACACAATGACACGTATCTCCCTCTCAGCTCTGATTGGAGCTTCTCTCTGACTCCTCCTACTGCTGGGACACACACACACACAGTGAGAGATAGCGAGACACAGGGAATTCAGATTAGATTGTTTAGGAATTTTTGCAGGTGTACAAGTATGTATGCATGCCTACAAGAGAGAAACATTCTGAATGAAACTAAATATATTATTGTCTCCAGTGAACTTAGCTCTAAATGTTGTGTGCACAGTGAGATGAGCTACAGAAGAAATGTCAATAGGAAGTAGATTCAGTATATAATTCCAGGCAAATTAAAATCATGAAGAGATAAATTACTTACACTTGCTCCTCTGAGTATGGGCTGTACGTTCTCCCTCGGTGTGTGGCAAGGTCACCCCCTGTTGGCCAGAATCCTCCATCGCAGTCTGAGCCAGGCTGACGTCACAATCCGTGGGGTTGGTCTGGGATACACTTGTGATTTCCTCCCGGAAGAGATTCACAGCAGGGTTGGGCTCAATTCAGCATGCTCTTGAATAAAGGGTGGGAGTCATGTTTTGGCTGTTAAATGTACTAAAATGAGAACACAATAGAAATGTCAAATTTCAAATGGTACCTCAAAAGATGGTTGGAGGGTCACATCAGAGAATGCTGACCGGAATGGGAATATCAGTTGTTTTAAATGATACTGTCAATCTTCCATAGGAAACAGGGTTGGGCTCAATTCAGAATTGAATTGAGAATGTCTGATAAATTCCAATTAAATGATTGAATTTGAATTGAATTCCAATCGAAGTAGTAAACAGGATATGGAATTGAATTAAAGGAAATAGAATTGAACTCGGTGAAATAAAAAATGCCTCTTCTATTCTATATTCTGTCCACAAAAATAAGCCCACAAAGTGAGAATATTTTGTATTGAGTTCAATGAGGGTGTCGAATTTAGTCAACAAAAAACGTTATTGCTAATTTGCTACGTGAGACTTATTTGATTGAACAGAAATGTTGTAATGGTTAGGTTGTTATGAATGCACATAAGTGGACACACGTGGCATTTCGGCAACTTTGAAAAAAATGACTTTAACTGAGTTGTGCCTGTTGTCATAGAGATAGATAGAGGACTCATCATAGATATAACCTGTTTTAGCATGGACATTGCCATTGAGGGCTTCAACCACTTTAAAGTAGTCAACTGGGTGAGGATTCCTATGAGAAGGGAGCAATCAGCCAATGAAGAAGAAGGAAACAGACTACTTTAAAATAGAGATAGCATTAATGGCGCTGCCCATGCTGTTACAGATGCTATAATGGCACAGATACAAAGATGCTCCCGAGTGGCGCAGCAGTCTAAGGCACTGCATCTCAGTGCAAGAGGCGTTACTACAGGCCCTGGTTTGATTCCAGGCTGTATCACATCAGGCCGTGGTTGGGAGTCCCATAGGGTGGCGTACAATTGGCTCAGCGTCGTCTGGGTTTGGCTGGGATAGGCCGTCATTGTTAATAAGAATTTGTTCTTAACTGACTTGCCTAGTTAAATAAAGGTTAAATAAAAAGTTAAAATATTTCAATGAGTCCTCTATCTGTCTCTATGGCCTGTTGTTCACACATGTATCTGCCCTTTCACTGGATAGAATGTTCCCACCTGATGTCACCTCCTCCCACCCGCCTTCCATGTTTGAGGACATCTATTTCCATTGTTGACAAGTGGTCATTTGACAATCTTGTCAATATAATAGACAATCTTCAATTGCAATCAATTAAATTCTACTTCCTGCTATTCCAACTCAAATTCTACACCACTTAGAGGGTGTATTCCAAAAAACTGAATTGAGCCCAACCCTGATTCACAGCTAATAGTACAAACCTGAGATACAACAGAGGATCAGATAAATTCTATGACCTTGTTTGCACCCGTTTCATTGTAAACCTGACTCTAAGACTTGGGGGGTCGTTTTTAACTCAAACCATTCAGAGTAGACAGACGACTTCGTGAAAAGTAACTTCTCTAGCGTAAACACAAGGGGGGCTTTTCTCAAATGAAAGTGGACGAGAATACGCTTGAATGTAATACAAATTTATCTAGCTAGATGTTCATTTTATACATAAAAGGATAAGTAGCATATCGTTTTTAAACGTTTCTCCTTCAAGAAAACAACAGCTGATTCAAATGGGGTGTGGCAGATTTCAAAACTCTTCAGAAAACTGGTAGGATTCTCTTGTGCATCCTCGCCAAAAGGAGGATATCAAGGAGGGGAGGACCGTGTTCCGTTTGCTCTCCTTGACCACTTATCGGTTTTTCGGGTCACGGGAGGAAAGACTTTTTACCAAATGATTAAAGTCAGGGGTTTTGTTTAATAAAACGTGGTGACGTCACCAACGTCCGGGCCTCTGTTAGTTCCTCATGGAATAACATTTCACAGCAGCCACACCTCTCTACTGCATTGCGCACAGTCAAATTAGCCCCAAGGTTGCCTTGTTAAATCTTGTTCATTCTCGAAAATTAAATACCATGACTGTTTTCTCATGATACAACATACTTTGGTAATATCGTTATCAACCTACTGCAGATCCCTTAAAAACAAATGTGAATGCAGGGTGTGCTGTTAGCTTGCTAACACTCTAAGAGACTGGTAGAATAGCTAGCATAGCTAGTCATCGCTAGCATTCACTGGTTGAAGTTTAAATCACCTTTGAGTGTAATGGAGTGGACTATTACATGAATACATGTCATTAGGGTTTCCAATCAAAAACACATATTTTGACCAATGGGTAAAATAATATGTTAATTGTGTAGACACTCCTCTAAGAAAACCAATGGTCCAAACCCATGTCTCATTCATAATCCGTTCAAAAGTGTTTACATTTAGGGATAGCCAAAATTAGGGTGACTAAATCAATGGAGGCCAGAGAATGAAAGTGGTAAAACATCTGGAAAATAGCATTGTGTCAGCTAGGCTGGATACTGTGAGAGAATTAGGCTAATTGACAGGCTCACTGCTGACCTCATCATTTTTCTTCTCGAATCTGGAGGACATAAAACATGCCATGTAGTATTTTCATATTTTAATATACTGTACGTTTTTCATACAAAAATTCCAGTTCTTTTTCGAAGATTTCTCACAATCAATTTTGCAGAGGACCAACACATGTAAACCCTCAAAAGTTACTGCGAGAAAGCACCACCGCTCTGTCAACAGAGTTCGGTGTTTATTATCGGATGCATGAAGTTACGAAATCCAATTTTTCTTTATATAATGTTAATGATATGTCAGAGAAAGACCCCACTGAACGACTCAGAACATGAATAATCATATTTGACTCGGTCAAATGTATATTATAACATAAGGAAGTTACATTTCATCACCAAAGCGCGATTTCATCAATTTAGAGTGGGCGGACGGGAGCTATAATCAGTTATAACGGGAGTTTATAATCCAGTGTCGTTATTGCTTGAATTCACGCATGGATTAACTGCTTTCAATTGGGAAAGATTGCTTCCGTACCCCACTTCCATGATTTCAGTTCAAAACGTAATTTCGTGGAGTTATGCTATAGATCAGGAATCAAATTAAAAGTGTAAAGGTACTCACCACGTTGTCCATGCTGCTGCATACTGAAAACGAATGTGTGTTTTATATAGCTCTAAATCCCGCGGTGTAAACTCACAATTTTTAAAGGAGGAACCACTGTAGGAAGGTTACTTATTTCCTGTAACGAAACATTGGAGTTGAACAAATTACAATATTGCGCAATCTGAATTTCGTATTAAATTACATAACGTTTCTATTTGTATTTATTCCAGGTCCCTATTAAATACTCTTCCTGGGATCCAATTACATACAAATTAAAACAGTACATAACAACATATTATTACACTCTACCACAACATATAAATAATACAAACACAATAATAGAGTAATATTACAATATTAAAATGAACATAACATAAATACATAGAATGATAAATGGGGCTCTCATGTTTTGCTACCAAATATTTGACAAATGTTTTAATTTTTACTCACAATAATGTTATAATAATGGCACATTGGCGTGACTACAGTCTAAAGCACAGAAAGGTTGTTCGAGAAAATTTTGGTTGCACATGATTTAAGATACACTTACACAATTTACAGTACACTGTCTCAGAGCGAAACACTGGCAATTACGTACGGTCTACAGTATCCTGAAATATAAAAACATTCAACCACTAGATGGAGGTAAAGGACTGGAAGAAAAGGCCAACGTTATCTCGAAGCAAAGCTGGAAATTTTATAGTATTTTTAAATAAAAAGTTAGTAATTCACTGTTTACAGTCATAATTGTTTTTAAACAAAACAAGCTAATTAAGAGCTACAATTTAGCCCAGACCTACCATTTGCGAAAAGCGATAAGAAGAGGAAAATGTCACTCAAGATTAAATGGCAAATCAAGATCTGCCCCTCAGAAAGATTTTTTCAATACAACATACATGGTGAAAGGAAAACATTTATCTATGGACCTTTAGTTTCTAAAGGAGCCTAACAGCCATAGCTTCTAAGGAGTAGGTGGCTTTATCTCAAAGACCTGCTCTTTTTATGTTATGTACACAGCTGCTATCCAACGGCAAGCTAAACAATGACCAGCTATAAAAAGATACAGGGGAGGAACCTTCCTTTAAACAACAAAACAGTCAATACTGAAAATAAGCTTTGGCACAGCAGTAGCATAGCAAACACACTAGTGAATTGTATTAAAATATATGTTCCATTTGTTTTAACTTATACATTGGGATATGTGACAAAAGGCATTTAAAAAGACGGATTATCCTGATCTTGCTAACAACTCAAAGCATAGCTATTGAATTGGTCCTTATCAGTGGATGTCATCGAGGCTCCTATTTGACAGAATAAGAATGACCTACAAAGAAAGCCTGAAATTACAACAGTTAAAAAGTTCCAGGGGATTTTTCACCATTAACAACTGTGCCTCTAAAAGGTTTTCTGGGTGAATATTTTTGCACTTTAATTTTGTTTCAACGTCCTCTTTATGATATACCAACCTCTACAGGATGTCAGTTATCATTTCAGCCTCCCATTTACTTCCCGTTTTGCTCTTTCATGCTGTGTCAACATCCCTGCTGGCAGCCATGCGATGTAACAGGAGTGTATCATAAACTGATGTCAGGTTAGGGTTGTCTACGTGACTCCAATTCTGGTATCTCTGTTCGCTCCTCCTAGGCAAGGAGAGGGAAGTAGGGTAGGGAAGGACAGAGAGGGACAGGGGAAGAAGGGGCAGAGAGAGGGGAGATAAAAGGGGTGGGAAAACAACAAAAATAAAAGAGGATTTTATGCTTCTTTATTATAAACGTTGTGCCAGAGGAAGGAAGGAAACAGGACACTCCTGACACTCTCTTGTCTACTCTCATTGTTCTGCAGTAGGGAACTCAAGTCAACACAACACATCTAGAACCTTTCCTGAAGCTAGTGGAGGGAATCACAAAGCCTGACTTTAAAAGTCCACAGACTTTGCAAATACTGTAAAAGACTGCATGAAGATCGAAGGCATTACTAATCAAATCAAATTGTATTTGTCACATGCACCGAATACAACAGTGAAATACTTACTTACAAGCACTTAACCAACAATGCCGTTTTAAGAAAAATAAGTGTTGAGTAAAAAATTGATAAGTAAAAAATGTAAGTAACAAATAATTACAGAGCAGCAGTAAAATAACAATAGCGAAGCTATATACAGAGGCTATATACAGGGGGTACCAGTACAGAGTCAATGTGCGGGGGCACCGGTTAGTCGAGGTAATTAAGGTAATATGTACATGTCGGTAGAGTTAAAGTGACTATGCATAGATAATAAACAGAGAGTAGCAGCAGCTTAAAAGTGTGTGTGGGGAGCAATGATAATAGTCTGGGTAGCCATTTGATTAGCTGTTCATAAGTCTCATGGCTTGGGGGTAGAAGCTGTTAAGAAGTCTTTTGGACCTAGACCTGGCACTCCGGTATGTGCTATGTGGCTTCTCATTGTGCAACCCAACCATATCATATGGGCAAAACTGGTTGCATTGACATCAGGCCGGGTATCAAACTCAGGTGGTCTGTGCAACTCAAGACCACATTAACCCACTGACACAGAGCTAAAGCCTACAGTTGTAGCCACGAGGGCTGCTAAAGCTAACCTGATTTTTACTAACCTGATGATCTGTTCGTTTTTTAGGAGTTATCGATGCATAATCAATGTCAACTTGCACTCTTTCGGATGAATCTGTGAAAACAAATTAAGGAAAGTAAATATGGGCCTAAAGTGAGGTGTGAATAACTGACAGAGACATACAGACGCTCAGCCCCCTGGACAGGTGCTGTAAACACTCAGGACTCATTTGTTACTATGAGTACTGGTCTCTGTGGTTGCAGTCATGTTGGTGTCAGATAAGCCAAGCTATTCAAATAATCATTATCAGAGAGAGAGCGTTTGTGTGTGTCTGTGTGTGTGTGTGTGTGTGTGTGTGCCTTCTGCCTTTTCAACATTTAGAGAAGTTGTCTGGGATAATGACACTGTTTGAGAACAGCAGAGGAAGTGTGGAAAATATGACACTTTATTTGACCTGCATCCTGTGTTCAAGCAAACATTTCCCACCTTTTCCAAAACACTACCCTTGATTGTAAAAAAAAAAAGGCTAAGCATGCTTTAACTTTGGGGAGTGACCTCACACCTCTAAAAGATAAATACCTGCCTTGTGAGTGTCCATTTCTACTCTTCTTTTGATAGATTACAAGTCCAACCAGCCCTGAGGCAACCAGAACGCAGATTACAGCAATAATAAGCATACCCCGACTCCTCTCACCACTGTCTGAAATAAAACACAAGGAAATTATTTTTGTAAAATATGTTTTGAATGAACTCAAGTCCACTTCACTTTCACTTGGTAAATGCTATTTTCTGGATGGATTTAATTCAAAATGTGTCTTACCTGCATCATTAGGACGACCATCTTCACTGCAACATTTTGGGACATGAACTGTCTCATTGCTGACAGGGTTAGCAGCCACACAGCTGTAGGTGGAGTAGTAGTTCTTTCCCTCTACCTCCAAACGGAGAGATAGATCAGTGGTGAGGTTAGGACTGCTGGTCTGGTTTAGTATTTCTTCTCCTCTGTACAAGGTCAAGTTCACCTCTTTTTCATTGTCCACAGAACACACCACACTACAGGAGCTGCTGTCACACTCCGTCACCTGAGGTTTGGAAACAACATCTGGAAGAAAAAATAAGAATAAATTGGAATTGGAACCTATATTAAATGTGTTTGTAATATACAGCACACACACACGCACACGCACACACAGATACGCACACACACACACACACAGATACAAACACACACACACACACAAACACTTACTGTATACAGTGAGCTGAATTTTTGTTTTTTTCCCTTCGTCTGTATTCTCAACAGTATAAACCCCAGCATCGTCTATCTGAAGGTCTGATAGAGTGAAGTATCTTGTAACATTGTTCAAGTGGAGGCGGTTTTCAAATCTCTTCTCAAGGGTGATTTTGCCTCGTTTACCAGGGTACACATTTGCAATACTGCCAAGTTCTCCATAAAGTAAATTGCCAGACTTGATCACCCTCTCTGGAAAAGAGAAAGACTGTCCCACGATGCCTTTCACCTGCTGAATCTCAGACTGGACTGTTTGCTGGGAAGCACAGAGTACTGTGGAAAGAGAGAGACTCAATATCAACACAATGACTGCAGTCGCACACTAAATCTCACAATACCTGGATAAGTGTTTAACATGTCAGTAACTGCATCCACATGATATTGTGATCTGATATCAGACTGCACTGAAGATGACAATGACACTGAAGATGACAATGACATTCAATCATTAGTTAATTTTTGCTGCACGTCTGCAATTTAGTCGTCTGGAATGACACTACTGACTTGAAGCATACCCCAGTCCTTTATTTACTTATTAAAAAAAAAAAAACCTTTTCCTCCCCAATTTTGTGGTATTCAATTGGTAGTTAGTGTCTTGTCTCATCGCTGCAAATCCCATACGGACTCAGGAGAGGCGAAGGTCGAGAGCCGTGCGACCTCCGAAACATGACTCAACCAAGCCACACTGCTTCTTGACATAATGCCTGCTTAACCCGGAATCCAGCCACACCAATGTGTTGGAGGAAACACGTACACCTGGCGATTGCGGCAGCGTGCATGCTCCCGGCCTGCCACAGGAGTCAGTAGAACGCGATGGGACAAGGACAACCCTGCCGGCCAAACCCTACCCTAACCCGGACGACATGGTCGCGGCTGGCTGCAACAGAGCCTGGACTCGAACCAGGATCTCTAGCGGCACAGCTTGCAACTGCGATGCAGTACCTTAGACCACTGCGCCACTCAGGAGGCCCCATCCCAGTCCTTCTTAGATATTTACAGGCCTAATGTGATGGTTGGGGTCAGGATATAATTGTTAGGACTAGTATTTGTATATTTTGTCTGAAATTAAGTTCACATGGAAATGCATTCTCTGAGTGAGGGAAGTTCTTCCCCAATTGACTGTTGTTTTTATTCCCCCAAATAAAAGTCAAGGATATCACTGAAATAGCACATGACTTTACAGAGATATTTCATTACCAAGTAACATCATTTTCCACTACAGTCTCTTAAACAGCCTAGATTGTATCCTTTGAATTTCAGGGTCAGAGGAACATTGCAGCATGATAGATGACTAATATACGCGTTAGCCTACAGTATGTGTTATTTGTTGAAACAAGGTTTTGTGTTGACAACACAGAAACAGGGATCAGGGGCATGATGGTTGTCCTACTAGCAGTAGGAAAGAGGCAGGAATTCTGTACATATGGACACTGCAAAAATATTCTGATTATAAGCAGCTATAGCCTGTAGAAAGTGTCTGCTAAATTACTCAGATGTAATTATCTAGACAGAAGTAATGTATATCAATAATCAGAGGTGGGAAAAGTATCCAAATGTCATACTTGAATAAAAGTAAAGATACCATAATAAAAAGTGAAAGTCACCCAGTAAAATACTACTTGAGTAAAAGTGTAAAAGTATTTACTTAAGTATCAAAACTAAATGTAATTGCTAAATTATACTTAAGTATCAAAAGTAAAATAATTTCAAATTCCTTATTTTAAACAAACCAGACCACACGATTTTCTTGTTTTTGTTATTTACGGATAGCATGTGGCACGCTCCAACACTCAGACATAATTTACAAACTAAGCATTTATATTTAGTGAGTCTGCCAGATCAGAGGCAGTACGGATGACCAGTCATGTTCTCTTGATAAGTGTATGAATTCGTTTTTTTTTTGTCCTGCTAAGCATTGAAAATGTAATGAGTACTTTTGGGTGTCATGGAAAATGTACGGAGAAAAAAGTATATTCTTTTCTTTAGGAATGTAGTGGAGTAAAGGTAAAAGCTGTCAAAAATGTAATTAGTAAAGTAAAGTACAGATACCCCAAAAACCTCTTAAGTAGTACTTTAAAATATTTTTACTTAAGTACTTTACACCACTGTCAATTATACACATTTTTTATTTTCCTAATTTAAAAAGTGCTAATTGCAAAAGATTTGAAGGTTTTAGGCATAGCCAAAGGAAGTAGTTTGGGGGTGGGCGTGCCGCAAATTTTTTCGTAGATGGGGGGGTGAGATGTTTTTTTTGTTGCCCGCGCTACAGATGGCTATATCGGTCCGCTAATACAGGCCCAGTTTTACTCCACTGCTATTGTGAAGAAAAAAAAAAGTATTTCAGATTTTTCAGTGTCCTACAGCACCCTCAGCACTCCTACTTCCCACGGCTATGGTTTTAGGTGTTGAGTAAGGTAGAACAAATGCTTCAGTGTCACATCCTCTGAGGAGACATAGTCTTAATGTATGCGGCAGGTGGGCTCAATTAGGCATTCGGTTACCCAGGTCATTAGCTTAATAATCTGGTTCTTGGCTCATAGGCCCAAGAGTATGTTATTGGACTTGTACAGTAACAACTTTTCAGTATTAGTTCTACAGGTGGATAGAAGAAAACTCATGCACACCCTACGGACATAATGTATCTCTCCTCCAATAGCGAACTGTTTACATTGTCTATCTGAATATGTGACTATGTTTCGTTTCCATTCCCATCAGTCTGTCACATCGTGTGGTCTGCCTTTTTCTGTCACATTAGTGGTTTGACCACACTGAGAAGCAGCCCCACACAGTCCGATCTCACACGCAGGCCTATGTGGGGAAATACGTTTCCGCTGCAATGAATACTTTTCACTGCAGCGAACAGAATAGTTCTCAGTAATGCTTAAGGTCTACCCGCGACTTATAATTCTTTCAGTTGTCGGATCAATGTAGACCTGATAGGGGTCTTTGGATTTCTAAAAATGAAAGTGAAATTGCACTGGGAAAAGGAAGGCTATTTTGCATGGGTGGGTAAGGCCTAGGAGTGTAACTACAGGACTTTTATACAACATTGTTTTCACATTCTCTAAGCAAATTAACTATATAAATTGGTGATGAGACGAAGAACATTGTGGTGATAGCCTCCCTAATGTTGCATGTTCTTCAGCACAAGGAAGCTAGCCTCCGGCTTACATACTCGAGACACTTGATAATAAAGTATGCATATGGTATAAGCCAAATAAGCTGTGTTTATGTCTCACCCACAAAAACCAAAGTCCTGCTCATTTAGAATAAACATACTTCTCAGCATCGCCATAGTAACAGAGGATCGACAACACACAGACAGCGACTTGTGATAAAAAAAACGATTAAAAAAAACGTTGGCAACGGTTGAGGGGCATTTTCTGCAGCTGGCTACTGTAACAGTAAAACTGTAATAAAAAAAGCATTGGCTAACAAGCTGACAGTTGTTTACACGTTTCTAGGGAGTTGCTAAGAGTTTGTAGCTACTGGGAAAGGGAGATACCTAGTCAGTTGTACAACTGAACGCATTCAACTGAAATATGTCTTCCGCAATTAACCCAACCCCTCTGAATTAGAGAGGTGCGGGGGGCTGCCATAATCGGTGCCCAGGGAACAGTGCCTTGCACAGGGGCAAAATGACAGATTTTTACATTGTCAGCTCAGGGATTCAATCCAGCAACCTTTCGGTTACTGGCCTAACGCTCTAACCACTAGGCTACCTGCCTACTGGCCACCTGCTGATATTTAAAAAACCTAGCTAGCTAACAAATAACAAAAAGGACAATCAAAAAGGACAAAGGACAGGATAATAGACAGGAAAAGTAGTACCTAAACTTACACAAGCAAGAGAAAAACAATTCAGACAGATAACAAGTGAGGTAGGCTTTGTTTTCATAAAAAAATGTCTAGCTACAACTAGGCAAGTGCAAACCAGCTGTAATACATACTGTATCCAGCTGTAATAAACTAAGACGGATACATTTACAAGCCCCAAACTCAGAAACCTTGCAATCCAATATGCAGAAGCTATTGCCAGTGAAGCAGGGATGAAAAAATATAAACAAAGAGCACGCAGAGACCCAAAAAGCAGAATTTATACAGCAAAAATACAAAGAAATCAAGGTGGATCTTCTCTTTTTCACTGAACGTCCAAATGCTTGGCATGCAGATATGCGCAAGGCAAACAAACATCTTAAAATGTCTGTAAACAAGACCATGAGACAATTGTATGTGGACACAACCCCGAAATGCAATATTGATATATATAATAACAGAACAGTAATGATCCAAGTCTCTGAGGCCAGTCTAGAGCTGTTTGAAGAAGAGTTCGACAAAACCTCTCGTGGATGATGAACTAAAAACTGACATGTCTCCACTAACAACACCTGCAACTCCCAAAACCTGGGCTTCAAAACAGGAGGCCCACAGTACATCACTCCCTCCCTCACCTGTAGCAGCTGTGTGCACACACAAAAATATTATTGGTAAAACAAATCCAGAACTGCCTCCCCTACTTGAAGTGGAGATGACGTAATTCAGGGAGAGCAAACAACAAGAATGTGACACTGTCCAGACGCTGATGGAAGAGTTGAGGAATTTCCAGGAGGAGAACCATGCTTCAATAGAACAGTTAAGACAGAAGTTAAGACAGAACACTTAACACGACACGGTCCAATGATGCCCTCCAAGAGGAGCTGTGTGTGGTAAAGGTGGAGCTGCAGCAGAGAGAGAGAGACATCAATTACCTCCGTCAGCAGCAAATGACTACGCCACCAACAGAGCAGCCCCATACGCCTGAGCCCAGTGCATCCTTCAACCCATCTGCATCACGTCCCCCCAGTCTCGTAGGGTCCACCCTGACCTGCCAACCTCCCAGCCTGCCACAGCTTACCCTGACCTGCCAACCTCCCAGCCTGCCACAGCTTACCCTGACCTGCCAACCTCCCAGCCTGCCACAGCTTACCCTGACCTGCCAACCTCCCAGCCTGCCACAGCTTACCCTGAGCTGCCAACCTCCCAGCCTGCCACAGCTTACCCTGAGCTGCCAACCTCCCAGCCTGCCACAGCTTACCCTGACCTGCCAACCTCCCAGCCTGCCACAGCTTACCCTGACCTGCCAACCTCCCAGCCTGCCACAGCTTACCCTGCCTCGCCAACCTCCCAGCCTGCCACAGCTTACCCTGCCTCGCCAACCTCCCAGCCTGCCACAGCTTACCCTGACCTGCCAACCTCCCAGCCTGCCACAGCTTACCCTGCCTCGCCAACCTCCCAGCCTGCCACATCCTACCCTGCCTCGCCAACCTCCCAGCAGTCTGACCACATTCAGCAGGATCCAGTTCAACTCAGGATACCTCCCAAAACTGCAGTTCTGATGGACTCTCATGGAAAGTTTTCCGAGACGCCAGACGGTGCCTGACAGTGCACTTCAACAAGTCAAGCTGGAAAAACCTGACATCTTTGTCATACATACTCGGACAAAGGACCTGCGCACAAAAGGAGAAAGAGTGGCTGAGGAAGTGAGAAAGGTGGCAGAGAAAGCACACACCCTGTTCCCACGGACAAACATTATTGTATCCATCCTTCTACCAAGGAAAGTTCTCCCATGGCAGATGATCCAAAATGTCAACAACAAAAATCACCATGGACTGCTCCTCACTACCATTTGTCAGCATCTCTCACCACCACACCCTGACATATGAGCACCTGTACGACCATGTACACCTGGACCATGAGGGAGTCAGAATCTTTGCCATGTTAGGCAGAGTTCCACAATTATACCAGCCCAGCAACAGAGTCCCCCCCCCCCCCCCCCCCCCCCACCTCCCCACTATCCAAGGAGATAGCAGCCATCGGAGAGACAACCAGACCTGGGCCCGCCTTAGCACAGCTCAAGCAGACCCGGCCCATCACAGCACAGCTCATCCAGACCTGGCCCGCCTCAGCACTGCTCTATCAGACCCGGCCAGCCTCAGCACAGCTCAACCAGGCCCGGCCCATCACAGCACAACCAGACCTGGTCCATCACAGCAGAGCACAAACAGACCCGGCACACCTCAACTCAGCCCAGCTCTACACATCACCGACCACTACCCCAGGCTCTGGAAAAACTCTGTTGAGGGTAGTGCACCACAAGATGCAGTCCACACCATGTATTATTCTCATCATCAGCCCTCAGATGCTGAGTTTGGAGCTTCACCAGCCACGCTGCCCTTCACACCACCCTCCTCAATTATCCCCCACTACCTCCCTCCCAGGCAAGTTTTGGTTACCCTCCCTATTCCCATCCCCAGGACAGGCCTAGGACAATTCAAGCCCCCAATAGCAGCCCCAACTCTGCAACAGGAGCCACGCCAAGGCCTCTGGTGGTTAGAGCATTGGGCCAGTAACCGAAAGGTTGCTGGATTGAATCCCCGAGCTGAAAAGGTACAAATCTGTTGTTCTGCCCCTTAGCAAGGTAGTTAACCCACTGTTCCCTGGGCGCCGAAGACGTAGATGTTGATTAGGGCAGCCCCCCGCACCTCTCTGATTCAGAGGGGTTGGGTTAAATGTGGAAGACACATTTCAGTTGAAGGCATTCAGTTGTACAACTGACTAGGAATCCCCCTTTCCTTTTCCTGTGCACACCCAGAATGGAGCATTGGCAGCCACTCTAGTCCCTTGCAGCAGCTCTACTCCTTCGGCAGGAGCTTCATCCAGGTGGACTGAGCGCTGCCAACACTGCTCTCCCAGTTCCCGCCCCAGCCCTTGCATCCAACGACTTGAGAGAGGTCTGTCAAATGCTCAATCTGCTCTGCTTTCACGTGGTTGGCCAGGGACCTTGGAAAAGTCTCAGGTCACTCAACAAATAGCTGCAGATGGCCCTATGCCTGTTAGCTCTGATGGGAATGAGCTGTTATCACCCCTTTGACTTTAACTCTCGTAGGGGGTTCGGGCTAATGCACCTAAATGTGCAAAGTATGATGATAAAAAAATGACAGAATTAACATTTGAGTACAATACTCATGTCCTGACATTCTGGTTCTCTTGGAAACATGATTAAATGGTTCTGTCTCTGATAAAGACATTGAAGTAAATTATTATCAAGTATTTAGATGTGACAGATTACAGAAAGAGGAAGGTGGGTGGCCATATATGTACTATCTAATTTCATTGCAACCCAATCTTTAAATATTTCTGTTCCCAAGATATTTGAGTTCCTGGTTGTCTATGTGTTTATGTGTCCATAAACCAGAACACACATTTATTTGTTGCTGGGATTTACCGCCCTCCTTGCTGCCATGGCGGATGCTTTTAGTGCAATATCTGAGTGTTTAACACCTTTTCTTGTCCTCGGAGTCGGTCATTTTAGGGGATATGGATCTGGATTGGCTATCCCTAGCCTCAGATCAATTTAAGAGTATATGCATTGATTTGAATCTGACTCAATTGATCTCAAAACTCACACGGCTAAATGTGAAAAACCCTTTTAACTCCTCATTGATTGACTTAATTCTTACTAATAACCCCGATAAATATTTGTCAAGTGGAGTATTTGCATATGGTCTCAGTCATCATTGTCCCATAGTATGTATTAGAGATACAAAACAGCAAAATACTACTCCTCGTTTAATTAAGAAGGAACATTTGAAAAAGTTCTCTTCTCAAGGGTTCTATTCTGATTTAGCTGTCCCCTGTATTCCTGACCCCGAGTTGGCTCTCGAAAATATATTCTCCAGATGTACTTTTCTTGCAGATAAACACGCCCCTTTTAAACAAAAATAGCTCAGAAGAAAACCAAGCTCATTCAGATGAGAAAGCAGGCCTGGGCCAAAGCCAGGAAAACTGACTCTGTGGTGGACTTAGGGCTGGGCGATATGGCCAAAATATAATATCACGGTATACATTTGATTTAAGAGTAGTGAGTGATCCTAGGGTGGCAACACATACATCCTAAATTATTTGAATTCGTTTTTCTCCATTCTGATTGTTTTATACTGTTCAATTCAACCAAAACTAATTTCAGCATTTTTATCATTTCTGCATTTCCTGCACTCAATTGCAGCGGTGGAAAAAGTACCCAATTGTCATACTTTATTTACAGATAGCCAGGGGCACACTCCAACATCTTCACAAACTCAGAATTTGTGTTTCGTTAGTCTGCCAGATCAGAGGCAGTAGGGATGACCAGGGATGTTCTTTTGATAAGTGCATGAATTTGACAATTTCCCTGTCCTGCGACGCATTCAAAATGTCATGAGTACTTTGAGTGTCAACGAAAACGTATGGAGTAAAAAGTAAAAAATATATATATTTAGGAATGTAGTGAAGTAAAAGTAGTCAAATGTAAATAGTAAAGTACAGATACCCCCAAAAAACTACTTAAGTAGTACTTTAAAGTATTTTTACTTAATTACTTTAAGCCTCTGAGTACTCAGGTGTTCAAAGCGCATATCAGACCGAAAGCCTAATGCTTCCTACACTCTAAAAAATCCTGCGCTGGATCACTATAGCACAACCAGCACTGGGTTATTTTAGCCCAGCACTGTTGGGTTATGTGAATGACCCAACATGTTGGGTTACTTGATTTACCCCCAAAAATGTGGTTATTTTGACCTAGCAGTGGGTAGCTTTTTACTGTTTTTCTAGATTATTCTTATTCATGTATTTTTGACCCAGCAGTGGGTTATTTCTTACTTTATTGCAAGGTTATTTTGTTTTACCTTCTCTCTATTACAGAATCTGTTCATTTGTAAACTTACAAATATTTCTAACAATAACAATCCATTTTACAACGTTACTACTGTACACGGTCTATGACATTCTTAAAATGACATATGGCCAATCATGACAAATTGTAGATAAAATACAAAATGTTTATTTTAAGAAATAAAGTCATGCAAAAGATAAACAATGATGATGAAAGCCAGGCGATTGTCCCCAGAGTCAGAACGAAGGGTTTGGTATCTTGTTTTTTTTGGTCACTTGGCGGAGATATTCAGCCATATTGGTTCCAGCCTGGGAATTTTAGAATAGGATTATAAAACATTGAACAATAATCAAGACACTCATCACACTCTTGCACAAGCCTGTGTGAAGGACGTTAATCTGCACTGAGCTGAGTCCAGACACTTTGTGATTGGTTTACAGCAGGGGTGGGAAGAGTACTGAAATATCCTAATCAAGTAGAAGTACTGTTACTTCAATTACATTTGACTCACGTAAAAGTAAAACTACTTGTGTAAAAAAGAAAATACTCAAGTAAAAGTCAAAAGTAGCTCATTTAAAATGTACTCAGAGGAAAAGTAATTGAGTTACTTTTAAAACAAACATTGACCTTGACAATTAGCTAATGTTGCTAAGGTTATCTAAAATTGTTACACATCTTGTTACAGATATTTCCATGCATTAAATTGAAAAAGTAATAGAGGAAATTAATGTACTGTCGGAACTAGGTTCATTTATTTAATGAGCTGCAACAAGGCACATCTGTATGTAAAATATACAATTAACATTTGAAAAGAAATTAAACATTCCAAGAAAGAATTAATATCAGTTGTGGGAAGGCTACTGAAATATCTTAATCAAGTAGAAGTACTGTTACTTTAATTATATAAAAATTACTGACTGAAAAATACAAAAAAGTACAAGTACTTGGAAAAGCTACTCAATTACAGTAATGAGATCATTTGTAATTAGTTACTTCCCACCTCTGGTTTACAGTATTACATATTATTCAATATTCCACAGGTATACTTATGCTACAATATGATTTTTGGGCCTCATCAATGCTTGGACGGGCAGTATTATTTCCAACTCGTTACACTGGTGGTGGGATGAACACTCTCAGGATTGTGCCATCTTTAGTTTCTTAGGGGACAAATACATTACAAGGTTTTAGGGGACAATCAAAATGGACAAACATTTGAGACACTACTTTCATTTCAATATGTAGCTACCTGCACTCAGTACACTGGTGGTTGGAGAAGCACTCTCAGGGCTATGTCGTCTTTAGTATCTGGGAGACAAAGACAATGTTAGCTAACCCATTAAGTGGAGAGTCAAAATGGATAGCCTAAACATGTGTGAACAATTGAAACACTCCTTTCATTTTAATATGTAGCTAGCTATAGCTACCTAAAGTAACTGTGTCTGCATCCAGATTGAGACTACGTAGCCAGCTAGCTAACTAACTAATATAAACAATTAGGCAAAAAAACATAGTCACTAAAAGCATGAGTTATAAGCTTGCCAACTAGTTACAACCATGTTACATTAACTCAGAGACAGGGAATAGGCCTAGCTTAGTAAAATATATAGCTAGCTAGCTGGTCTAGCTAGCCAAACTGGGTGGGAAACCTAAAGTTTGAGCTAACTACCTGACATGAAACAATGCACCTGTCACGGCCGTCATCTAGGTGGAAACGACCGGACCAGGGTGCAGAGTGTTGAGCGTACATATTCTTTTATTTAGAATGTCGCCAACAAAACAAGAAACAAAGAAACGACCGTGAAGCTTACTAGGGCTAGTGCCACTAACAAAGTCAACTACCCACAAACACCAAAGGAAAAAAGGCTGCCTAAGTATGATTCCCAATCAGAGACAACGATAAACAGCTGTCCCTGATTGAGAACCATACCCAGCCAAAACATAGAAATACAAAACATCGAAATAAAGAAACTATAATGCTCACCCTAGTCACACCCTGGCCTAACCAAAATAGAGAATAAAAGCGTCTCTATGGCCAGGGCGTGACAGCAAAACACAATAGCGTTAACGTTAGGCTTACAGAAGACAAGCTTTCTACAGACACTGACATAGCTAGCCAGCCAAACGACAACAAAAAAACGTACATTTTTGATACCACACACAGCATATAAAATAAATTGTTAGCTAGCCAGCTAAGTTAGAAAACGTTAGCTAAGTAGATAATGTAAACTCACCCCATTCCGTACAAATGTGCGCAACTACGACATTCAAACGAGGCTGCAAAGAAAACTAATCGGACTGTAGCGACTGTGTTGACTTCAAAATCTGGGGTGTGAACTACGTTTCTATTCAAGCGTTGATCGACATGGTAATGGCTCTATTATATTGGAGAAAAGTTGAAAAAAACTGACCCTCCGTTACATCGTGATGTGTCATGCCGTAACGTACAGCACGCATAAAGCAACTATTTATGTCTTACAATCACTCTCCACCAGGTGTAGCACTTCTCTCATCGTCTAAAAACAAGAAATGGACAGTGACGGGGTAATGCGGCATACCTAGTCATTTTTTGTGTCGTCACTGCAAGCGATCATGACTCTCAAAAGACAATGTTTACTTCTGAAGATCATTTTAGCACCGCCCCAAAAACCCGATTCAAATTCGACAAAAACCTTCAAACAGGTATGTAATGACACAAACTCTTTATCGTGTTTTATTTACATTTTAGAGGCGATAAGGTGATAAATTGGACAGATCGAGTGAAGATCGAGTGAAGTGTTTTCCCACATGACATCTATCCTTCTCACTATCACGCATTAGTTTTGCTTCCCCACCCGGCAATTTTAAAAAGACCCGACAGAGCTCATTGCCTTCTTGAATTATGTAGAAATGGGCAGCGTGGAGCTCATGTCATTGATTTTGTTGGAAAGGGGAGAAATTGTGCTTTACAATGGTATTGACATTACAGTTGATCTGGAAGTATTACGTTTTTGGGGGCGCTAAAATAAGGTCAATTGTACGGACCAAGGCGATGTACAAAAGTGAGTGAGTTTACGTTAACTAGCTAGCTAATGTTTGAGCTAGCATGCATGGTGTTGTTTGCTAGATAGCTTGCTAGCTAACATTATCAAAAATTTTCAATGACTGAGATATGTAATTTTGTTACCTAGGTCTATTTAACCTGACTGGATAATTAGCGTTGTTAGCTAACTTTTCCTCACAGTTTTTGGTCAGCCATAACTACTTGCCAATTTATCCATCAAAGTAATTACACTATGAGCAGGCTGCACTGTCTGGTAGACTTGCTACAGCTGCAACAATACTCATTCAATAGCTTGCTGGATAACTTTGATATGGCGGGAGAATTAACCCACCCACTGGGTCATATATCAATAACCCAGCATTTTTTTAGAGTGTAGGTAGTTCTTTATGAATTTTAGTTTAGAAAAGGATCTCTCCGCAGAAGCGACAGTTACCGCTTGATTGTCATAGCAACAACAGGGAAACTGGGCAGAAGGGAGTTGTGCTTCAAATACAGCAATTCTGTGACATCTTTAATTGTGCCTCCCATTCTCCTTAACTGCCGGCCTGGGGACAGGTCGTCTAGATACTAGAGATCCAATAAATTAGCAGATACAAACAGTTCTTGAGAGCTTGAACAAAAAAAGCTGTTTGCGATTTCGTTCATCCTCATGAACCAGCGTTTGAGTTATGTGGTTGCAATATCAACAGCCCGTTATCTCTGGAATATCTTGGCATGCATCATTCAAGGCTAAATTTAAATTGTGTGCTGCGCAGTGGACATATAATGCACAATTTCTCAGGAAAGACTGGCTGGCGTGGCAATACTCAGCATAGAAAACAGTCTGGCTCGCAACTTGGATCTACAGGCCGCGGTGAAAACATTTGCACACAAAAATAGAGGACTTCACGACACCAAGTTGGATTTAATTAGATCTAATTTACCTTGAATATTGCAGCCCATTTGTGTAAGGTGTTATCCAGATGAAACCGTTCAACAGTAAATAGCGGGTGAATTTATCCTCAAGCCGACTACTTTTTTTCCAATTTGATGTTTAATGTTAATAAAAGTTAGCAGCTAAACATGCTATATAGCTATAGATGATACACTGCATAATGAAACAATCCCTAGTAAGCTAGTGTTTTGAGGGTAGACTGACTGTATTATTTGGCATTTAAAGACAGGTTTTACGCTCAACTTTCTGTCCAAACTGGGAGAGAGTACAAGGACGCCTCATGTCATGCAGGTTCAGGTAGCCTATACAGGACGACAGTAGGGGGGCATAAGTAAAATCACCGGGTAAGCCAGTGCAGGAAAACAAGCCATATTACAATCTGTGTTGTGATAATTGCATTGTTTGTTCTATAACCTGTTAGTTCATATGCCTTGACACCGTGATATGTGACTCGTTTCAAGAAGCTAGGCGTATTTCGCACTTCACTACTTCTATTGTATTTTATTTTATTGTTCTAGGGGTGGATCAGCTTTAATAATGCGGAGAGTTTGTCGCTTCCATCAGTGTAATTGTCTGCATCATTTCCAATCCCCAATATATTTTTGGCGTAAATAAATATGTATACACTGCTCAAAAAAATTAAGGGAACACTTAAACAACACAATGTAACTCCAAGTCAATCACACTTCTGTGAAATCAAACTGTCCACTTAGGAAGCAACACTGATTGACAATAAATTTCACATGCTGTTGTGCAAATGGAATAGACAAAAGGTGGAAATTATAGGCAATTAGCAAGACACCCCCAAAATTTGTGGGCAGAACTGAAAAAGCGTGTGCGAGCAAGGAGGCATGGGCCAAAATTTACCCAACTTGTTGTGGGAAGCTTTTGGAAGGCTACCCGAAACGTTTGACCCAAGTTAAGCAATTTAAAGGCAATGTTACCAGATACTAATTGAGTGTATATAAACTTCTGACCCACTGGGAATGTGATCAAAGAATGAAAAGCTGAAAAAAATCATTCTCTCTACTATTATTCTGACATTTCACATTCTTAAAATAAAGTGGTGATCCTAACTGACCTAAAACAGGGAATTCTTACTTGGATTAAATGTCAGGAATTGTGAAACTGAGTTTAAATATATTTGGCTAAGGTGTATGTTAAATTTCGACTTCAACATTAAATCTCGTACATCCAAATATTTCTCTGCAGCTGTTGATAACCATTGCTATGAACGCTAAAAAGCCAATCTTACTGAAGCATATATCACTCTTTGGCCTATCCCTCTGTACTGATACAGATCTACTACTCACACGACTCCTCTCAGTATCCCGCCCCCTTGACCCATCTTCCTCAACTTTCTTTACTGCCTCAGCATACAACACCCTCTGCTCTACCCTAACCCTGGTAACTTCAACCTGCCTCTCTCGCACCGGACACTTTTGATCCCCAGACTCATGGACACCCCTACAATTAAAACATACTTATTTTCCCCCCAATGCTACACATTCCTTTGTCTCCTGCCCTTCGGCACACTTCTCACAACTAGGAACCTCCCTCCTACACACTTCTGCCACATGCCCAGAAGTTTGACACCTGTAGCATCATAATGTATTTGGCACATAAGCTCATGCGGGATAACTGAAATATCCTAACATCACTTTGTCGGGCAGAGACTCAACATGAAAACTCAAAACAATGACTCTTCTGTTTCACCAGTCATGCCACCATGTCTGCATCGCACCAAATGATGAGTAACACAAACACCTTCACATTTGGTCCACATTCACATTTACCGCTACCCCAGTAATCACTTCTTTCAATGGCACCCTATTCTTGAGAGCAAAACATTTCACATCTCTTGTCCCAATTAATTTGGTGAGAAGTGCCTGCTCCCTCTGACCAGCAGAAACACAAACAAGTATCACAAGGCAATTTCGGGTTACTTTCACCAATTCAACAGCACCCAACTCCGTTTTCACCCACCCTGAAACCAGAAATGGATCAGCCAAAAGGTAAGGGGTCACCTCCTCCAAAAATGTCACTCCTACCGTCACAGACTCATCTTTATCCTGAGTGTCAGTGCAAGCCTCAGGCTCCGATGATTGCACGTCACTACTTCACTGGAGAGGCATTTTATTTAATTTTTTATTTTTATCAAAATGATTTTGGTATTTTTTGGTATTTCTTTTGGATCACCATAGCTTTTGTGAAAGCAGCAGCTACTCTTCCTGGGGTCCACACTAAACATGACATAATACAGGACATTAAAAGACAACAGACAACTACATCAATTAAAACATGTTACATGTAGCCTACACACAAACTATCTAGGTCAAATAGGGGGGAGGCGTTGTGCCGTGAGGTGTTGCTTTATCTGTTTTTTAAAACCAGGTTTGCTGTTCATTTAAGCACTATGAGAGGCAGTTCCATGCAATAATGGCTCTAGATAATACGGTACACTTTCATGAATTTGTTCTAGATTTGGGTACTATGAAAAGACCCCTGGTGGCATGTCTGGTGGGGTAAGTGTGTGTGTCAGAGCTGTGTGTAAGTTGACTATGCAAACAATTTGGAATTCTCAACATAATGTTTCTTATCAAAAGAAGTGATGAAGTTAGTCTCTCCTCAACTCTTAGCCAAGAGAGACTGGCATGCATAGTATTTATATTACCCCTCTGATGACAATGAAGAGCAAGACGTGCCGCTCTGTTCTGTGCCAGCTGCAGCTTAACTAGGTCTTTCCTTGCAGCACCCGACCACAAGACTGGACAAGATAAGACAAAACTAGAGCCTGCAGGACTTGGTTTTTTGAGTGTGGTGTCATAAAGGCAGAGCATCTCTTTATTACAGACAGACCTCTCCCCATCTTTACAACCATTGAATCTATGTTTTGACCATGACAGTTAGGTAACACCAAGTAATTTAGTCTCCTCAACTTGTTCAACAGCCACACTATTCATTACCAGATTCAGCTGAGGTCTAGAACTTATGGAATGATTTGTACCAAATACAATGCTCTTAGTTTACAGATGTTCAGGACTACAGAAGTTTATTACTGGCCACCCATTCCAAAACAGACTGCAACTCTTTGTTAAGAGTTTCAGTGACTTCATTAGCTCTGGTTGCTGATTTTTTATACATGTATGGTTGAATCATCAGGATACATGAACACACATGCTTTGTTTAATGCCAGTGGCAGGTCATTGGTAAACATAAAAAAAGAGTAGAAGGCCTAGAGAGCTGCCCTGTGGTACACCACACTTTACATGTTTGACATTAGAAAAGCTTCCATTAATGAAAACCCTCTTGAGTTGTATTAGAAAGATAGCGCTGAATCCACAATATGGCAGAGGTTGCAACTGCTCTCAAAGATCAGTGTGAAAAAGTTGTGATGGACTAACATTACTTTCTGCACACAGTTGACCGGAGTGACTTGACACAACAATTGTCCAAACAAGGTGTAGCTAGCTACGATGCCGTGAAAAGTTCATCCATGCATATGGTTAAGAGTCTAGATACATTTTCAGATATTATACATTTCTAATTTAGTCATAAAGTTGTTTTCATTGCAAGTTAAAGTGTACTGTTAGCTAGCTAGCAAGTAATATTATTACCATCTCAGAAAGCCATTTGCATTGCTAGTTATAGCCATATGTTAGCTAGCTAGCTAACATTGAACCTAGTTGGTTAGCTTTAGCTACCTGCAGATTCAAACTTCATGGATGGTGGCTTGCTATGCCAATCCGTTTGTCCTGTAGCTATGGGTTGGGATTACAGTTCATTGTTTAGCTATCTAGCTATTTCATGAACATGTGCACATGTCTAGACAATAGTGACCTATCCACTTAGCTAGATGTGGTTGGGGGGTTGCTATAGCATTGATTTTCCCATCAATTTAATGTCTGGGTAAGCATCATCTAATAATTATAAAATATTTTTTTCTGGACACTTTCAAAGTCAGATTAAGACATAGGTCAAGGAGTAGATAAAGTATATTTTTACATCAAGTTTTTCCTTATTGTAGGCTACTACTTTCACCAGTTTTGGTCTTAAAATCATTGGTTGGGTGGGGCTAAGGCTTAAGAGGGTGTGAACAATGCTGAATAAGTCTCGACAAAGAAGAGCTCTCCAGTAGGTGTACCAACACATTCAAGGTACATTTTCTCAAAAGTGAGGTTACAAGTTTATCAACTTTCAAAACAGAATTACTTTCACGTTGTTCCTCAACTGGATTGCATGATATACCATTTTACAGCTCTGAGTCTCTACTTTTATCCAATGTAAAAAAAAACAACACAATTTCAAATGTTACCACATCAGACTGAATCCAGACCTATAGGCCAGGCCTATAAGGCTGAGACATTAAGAAGACACAATGATAGAATACATTTAACCACACCTTTATTCGATCAAAAACCGTAGAGCAACATCTGTCAGGTAAAGTCCACAAAACATATTGCTTATGACAAACATATTGCAACATGACCTACAGCATGGTCAAGCAAGTTAATGTTTCCGACATTTTCGGACTACTAAACAAGTATTGATTTAGAACCCCAGAGTTACCAGAAGTTGCAAAGAAAACAGGCTCTGCCTCCACTATTCCAGCACCATTTCAACTTCAGCATTTCAGCATCATCTAATCACCTATGCTTAGTCTAAAACAGTGACAACTAAAATATATTAAAAAACACATGACTTGCCTAGTTAAATAAAATAAAAATATGGTACTAATTTCTGTGAGTGTGCGTGCTGGCATGCAAGTAGAAAATAAATGTTGACTCACCCTACCTTTAGAGAAACGCCAATGCCATCCTCCTCTTCCATGTTGGAAACGGTCATACAGAAGGCTCAACGCTTTCAGGTTGTTGTTGTTCTAGGCTGCCTGGATAAAATGCTTGCTAGCTAGCCTAACTTCCTTTCATTGTCAATGATGTGCCAGGCCAGCTAGTTAATGTTAGCCTATAGTAGGCTTATAGCGTGTAAAAATTGTCTGTCCTCGGTTGCAACACTCACTTCCGAGTTCCTGCCTCTGGAGGCAACGTCAGCACAAGAACTGTTCATCGGGAGCTTCATGAAATGGGTTTCCATGGCCGAGCAGCCACACAAAAGCCTAAGATCACCATGCGCAATGCGAAGCGTAGGCTGGATTAATGTAAAGATTGCCGCCATTGGACTCATTGGAGCAGTGGAAACGCGTTCTCTGGAGGGATGAATCACACTTCACCATCTGGCAGTCCTACGGATGAATCTGAGTTTGGCAGATGCCAGGAGAACGCTACATTTCCGAATTCATAGTGCCAACTGTAAAGTTTGGTGGAGGAGGAATAATGGTTTGGGGATGTTTTTCATGGTTCGAGCTAGACCCCTTAGTTCCAGTGAAGAGAAATCTTAAACTACAGCATACAATGACTTTCTAGATGATTCTGTGCTTCCAACTTTGTGGCAAGAGTTTGGGGAAGGCCTTTTCCTGTTTAAGCATGACAATGCCCCTGTGCACAAAGTGAGGTCCATACAGAAATGGTTTGTCGAGATCGGTGTGGAAGTACAGAGCCTGCACAGAGCCCTGACCTCAACCCCATCAAACACCTTTAGGATGAATAGAAGTGCCGACTGCGAGTCAGGCCTAATCGCCCAACATCAGTGCCCGACCTCACTAATGCTGGAAGTAAGTCCCAGCAGCAATGTAGTGGAAAGCCTTCCCAGAGGAGGGGAGGCTGTTATAGCAGCAAAGGGAGGACCAACTCCATATTAATGCCCATGATTTTGGAATGAGATGTTTGACGAGCAGCTAACCACATACTTTTGGTCATGTAGTGTAGCTCTTGTGGCTCTTGAACATCTTCATTCTCAGTTTTAAGACATTCATGCGAGACACTTACACCCTAAAAAACACAGTTTTTTTGTCCCACGTTATGACCAGAGGAACATCACATTTGTGATGGGCTGACCAGTGACCCGACCATGACCTTTGTAACAAAGTACATTGCCTGTTCCAAAGACCTGCCTCTCGCTCTTCCATCCAGCTATGTGTCAGACAGCCTCTGACCACATAATCACAGGAAACCACAAACATTTCCTGTTTAATGTCCCACCTGAATGTAGCTTAAATACCACAGAGTCTGAATATTATTTTTTACCTAATGACTTTTAGATATTGATATCCATGAAATAATGTCACGACTTCCGCCGAAGTTGGTCCCTCTCCTTGTTTCTGGCGGCGTTTGGCGGTCGAAGTCACCGACCGTCTAGCCATCACTGATCCTCTTTTCATTTTCCATTGGTTTTGTCTTGTCTTGTATCACACCTGGTTCCAATCCCATCAATTACATGTTGTGTATTTAACCCTCTGTTTCCCCTCATGTCCTTGTCGGTGATTGTTTATCGTAAGTGTTTGTGCACGTTTGTTCTGGCGTGCGTAGGGTTATTTTTTTACCCATGTTATACTTGGTATGTTTCCCGGTGGTTTTTGTTTAATAAACTGTGCCGTTGGGAACAGTTTTTCTCTCCTGCGTCTGACTTCTCTGCCGTCAGTACGCACCCCCTTACAAATCATTTCTTAATTTTGGGGATAAAGCCATGCCTATTGTCCTTCAATGATTCGTCATTGTTGAGGGATTTCCCAAGTCACAACACCATAAAGTTGCATGTTTTACTATCCCATCCATAGTCTTTAGTCTTTTCAGACATCAATAGGCAGGCACTGTGAGCCTAAACACAGTGAACCTGTGAGCTCTGTCAGTTGGCCAAAGTTTGAATAGATTGCAAATTAGTTTCAAATGACAAGCTACAGTCTAAGAGAACTATAAAAGGTTTTCAGCCTGTTGTTTCTAAAAGATTATTAATCTCTCATCTAAATTATTCTATGAATCAATAAAGTATTGGCATACTCTGTAGTTGGTGTATAGATCACAAACTTGTATATCCTACACCTCTTTCTTCCCACGAAAGAGCTCAGTTTAAGAAACTAGTCGCTGTCTGTATCTATCCCTTACTGTAAATATTTGTCTAATGCTCGGACAGGATACAGGAGGATAGAGAGAGGAATGCTATTTTGGAATGAGTCTTAGCGATATGCTACACACTGTTTAAATGTGGCACTGTTTAAATGATTTAGCATTTACAATTTGACTTAAAAGGGGGGAGGGGGATTAGGGAAATTCCCATTCGGTCTGTGCTCAACGCACTACGGCTGCTAGCCTCTCTTATCAGGGGAGACAACAAACATACAAAGATAGACCCAAATGTTTTTTTCCCCCAAAGTTACTAATTAATACATTGAACATTTAAAAAATATAATGTTTAGGCTACTTATCTATCATCTCCCACTTACACTTTTAGTTAGTGCAGCAAATCAGTAACAACAAAAGAAACATACCTTCAATGAGAAAATATAGCAGCATGAACGTCAGTCTGGCAAGACTTCTCCATCTCAACAAATGGTTCATTGCTATTAAGCTCGAGCTGTTCAGTGGTGCGCACTGTGAAGAACCTGAAAGATGTGATCTTGTCGTTGTACAGAGGAGAGGAGAGAATAGACTCAACCAGACCAGCAGTCCTCTGGGGTTTATTCATTTTGCCAATTCTGTTGCAAAACGTTTCTTAAACAGAAGCAAATGGAATGGGGAGGGACCTACCTGAATTTATCCAATAGAAACTCTCATTTTAGTTGCAACTGTTTGGACTAATGATTACACCCCTGAGTGGTGTAGCTGCCAACCCTGTCAGTATTCACATCATCACAGTCAACATCACAACACCCTGTGAAGATGGAGGACTTGGAGAAGACATATGTGTGAGAAATCATATAATCCATTATTGCCATCAACTCATTGGATTATAATACCCATCCCTCTTGAGACGGGGAGCGGTTAGTAGATTTGTTGTGTAGTGATGAACCAGAGTGTACTGTAGGTTGTTAAAGAGCACCTTCTAGTGGAGAAAATTTAGAATTTCACAGTGAACTGTTTGCATCATCTTGTATGGTAACCTTATATGTTCTATTATGTGAGGTATATACACTGAGTGTACAAAACATTAGGAAAACCTGCTCTTTCCATGACATAGGTGAATCCAGGTGAAAGCTATAATCCCTTATTGATGTTATGGTCACCTGCGAAATCCACTTCAATCAGTGTAGATGGAGAGGAGACAGGTTAAAGAAGGATATTTAAACCTTGAGACAATTGAGACATGGATTGTGTATGTGTTCCATTCAGAGAGTGAATAGGTAAGACAAAAGATTTAAGTGCCTTTGAACCGGGTATGGCAGTAGGTGCCAGGCGCACTGCTTTGAGTGTGTCAAGAACTGCAATGCTGTTCGGTTTTTCACACTCATCACTCAAGAAGGGTCCACCACGCAAAGGACATCCAGCCAACTTGACACAACTGTGGGAAGCATTGGAGTCGACATGGGCCAGCATCCCTGTGGAACGCTTTCGACACCTTGTAGAGTCCATGCCCTGACAAATTAAGGCTGTTCTGAGGGCGGGTGCAACTCAATATTAGGAAGAGGTTCCTAATGTTTCGTACACTCAGTGCCTTCAGAAAGTTTTCATATCCATTGACTTATTCTACATTTTGTTGTGTTACAGCCTAAATTACAAAAGGATGAAATATATTTTTCTCTCACCCATCTATCTACACACAATACCCCATAATGACAAAGTGAAAATATGTTTTTAGAAATGTTTACACATTTATTGAAAATGAAATACAGAAATATCTTATTGACATATTCATACCCCTGAGTCAATACTTTGTAGAAGCATATTTGGCAGCAATTACAGCTGTGTATTTCTGGGTAAGTCTCAAAGAGCTTTGCAGACCTGGATTGTACAATATTTGCCCATTATTCTTATTCATCAAGCTCCGTCAAGTTAGTTGTTGATCATTGCTAGACAGCCCTTTTCAAGTCTTGCCATAGATTTTCAATCCAATTTAAGTCAAAACTGTAGCTAGGCCACTCAGGAACATTCAATGTCGTCTTGGTAAGCAACTCCAGTGTATATTTGGCCTTTTGTTTAAGGTTATTTTCTTGTTGAAAGGTGAATTTGTCTCCCATTCTGTTGGAAATCAGACTGAACAAAGTTGTCCTCTAGGATTTTGGCTTTGCTTAGCTCTATTCTGTTTATTTGATTCTAAAAAAACTCCTAAAACCTTGCCGATGACAAGCATACCCATAACATGATGTAGCCACCACCATGCTTGAAAATATGAGGAGTGGTACTCAGTGATGTATTGTGTTGGATTTGCCCCAAACACAATACTTTGCATTCAGGACATAAAGTTAATTTCTTGCCACATTTTTTGCAATTTTACTTTAGTGCCTTATTGCAAATAGGATTCATGTTTTGGAATATTTTCATTCTGTACTGGCTTCCTTCTTTGTCATTTAGGTTAGTATTGTGGATTAACTACAATGTTGTTGATCCATCTTTAGTTTTCTCCTATCACAGCCATTAAACTCTGTAACTGTTTAGAGTCACCATTGGCCCTATGGTGAAATCCCTGAGTGGTTTCCTTCCTCTCTGGCAACTGAGTCAGGAAGGATGTCTGTATCTTTGTCGTGACTGGGTGCATTGATACACCATCCAAAGTGTAATGAATAACTTCACCATGCTCAAAGGGATATATTCAATGTTGTTTAAAAAATATATTTTTACCCATCTACCAATATGTGGCCTTTGTGAGTTATGAGAAAACCTCCCTGGACTTTGTGATTGAATCAGTGTTTTAAATTCACTGCTCGACTGAGGGACCTTACAGATAACTGTATGTGTGGGGTACAGAGATGAGGTAGTGATTCAAAAATCATGTTAAACATCATTATTGCACATACTGTAGAGTCTGATGGGTACTGGGTTCTAACTTCTAAACTTGGAATAGGGTTAATTATCAGGTATACTATTGAAATATTGAGTGCTATTGTCTAGAGGGTCCACACCAGAAGTTAATGCTTATCTGTAGGAGGAAGGTATATGGTGGGTGCAACTGAGCTTGGAATGTGCTGATTGCAGGGAAAATGATCACATGTGGCAGCACTGATAAGGGGAGAGAGCCGTGGATTAGTGATGAAGCGGGTCGAGGTCAGGTCACGTTAAGGGAGAAGGAACAGTTTATTGCCTGCGTCACTTCATTTCCTGCCTGGCAACAGAGATGTAGTGTTTGGAGAGAAGGAGGAGATTCCACCCCAAATTGGAGTACATATATCACCGCTATTGGAAATGTGTTTTGGTCGGTTCAGCTGTTCGTGCCTTCGGGATGAATTAACTTGGTTTAAGCTTTCATAGTCTCTGTCGAGTTCTTGCTCTAATATTTAGAACCTAACAGTTGGGGCTGAGAGCAGGGTTCACCACGATTTGCAGTTGAACTAGAGATTTCGGATTAGTGAAACAGGAGCCGACACCAGAGACAAGGTAGGCACAGTTCTGACACCTGTTATCACTAACTCTGACATCTTGGAGAGATGAGAGTCTGAACCAATTATAGGATACGGACCTAGAAAGCCTGAGCTTATTCAGTAGTCCCATTGTATTACGACCGGTCGTAGCTTTGTGGTATATGGTCTCGGAAGGTAATCCCGAATAGGTTGGTACCTGTATAGGGTAAGTCCTAGGGGGTAAATCCATAGTGGGTTAGTTCATGTGACTACTATAAAGTATAGGGTAAGTCCCGGAAGGTAAGCCCGAGCAGGTTAGTACCTGCAAAATCCTAGGGGGTAAGACCCGGGTGGGGTTGGTTCCCTGCTAAGCCTGTAATGAGAGGGTGAAAGTCTCAGCTGCAGTGGTTGTGAGGCAGCATAGTGCCAGTGGATGGATAAAGTGTCTGGAGGAGAGCCTCATCCATGGTTAGAAAAGGAAAAAGATATAACATGATTAGAGTATATGAGCAGTAGCAATAAGGAGATGGTTATGCCCTATTGGTGCAGTGAACCGTGACAGATTATGTGGAAATAGGAAGACAAGTGTGAATTCTTTTGGTAATGTGTGTTATCAACAACAGTGATAGTGAACTTTGGACTATGGCGCCAACAGAGATGGTCGCCTCGCTTCGCGTTCTTAGGAAACTATGCAGTATTTTGTTTTTTTATGTATTATTTCTTACACCGTTACCCCAGGAAATCTTAAGTCTTATTACATACAGCCGGGAAGAACTATTGGATATAAGAGCAACGTCAACTTACCAACATTACAACCAGGAATACTACTAATACTAAATTTGAGCAAGGGTTGCTGTCATGCCCTGGCCTTAGTTATCTTTGTTTTCTTTCTTATTTTAGTTAGGTCAGGGTGTGACATGGGGAATGTATGTGTTTTTGTATTGTCTAGGGGTTTTGTATGTTTAATGGGGCAGTGTCTTGTTAGGTGTTTGTATGTCTATGGCTGCCTAGATTGGTTCTCAATTAGAGGCAGCTGTTGTTCATTTGTCTCTGATTGAGAGCTATATTTAGGCAGCCATATTCATTGGGTATTTCGTGGGTAATTGTCTATGTCTAAACGTTAGTAGCTTGTGTGTGCACTTTCGTTTTGTAGCTTCACGGTCGTTTGTTGTTTTGTTAGTTTGTAAAGTGTTTTGTTTCGTGTTCATCTTCTTCGTAAATAAAAAGAGGATGTATTTCTCTCACGCTGCGCCTTGGTCCACTCATTCACCAGAAGACGATCGTGACAGTTGCCTTCCAGAGAGACATCAGAGATTGTAACATTCTCTGTTTCACGGAAACATGGCTCACTCGGGATACCTTATCAGAGTCGGTACAGCCACCTGGTTTCTAAACGCATCGTGCAGACAGAAACAAACATCTATCTGGTAAGAAGGGCGGAGGTGTATGCCTTATGATTAACGAGTCGTGGTGTGATCATAACAACATACAGGAACTTAAGTCCTTTCGTTCACCTGACCTAGAATTCCTTACAATCAAATGCCGACCTCCTTATCTACCAAGAGAATTCTCTTCGATTATAATCACAGCCTTGTATACCCCTCCCCCAAGCAGACACCTCGACGGCTCTGAAATAACTTCATTGGACTCTATGTAAACTGGAAAACACATATCCTGAGGCTGCATTTATTGTAGCTGGGGATTTTAACAAGGTTAATCTTAAAACAAGGCTCCCTAAATTTTATCAGCATATCGAATGCGCGACCCAGGCTGGCAGAATTCTGGAGCATTGCTACTCTAACTTCCGCGACGCATACAAAGCCCTCCCTCGCCCTCCTTTCGGCAAATCTGACCACGACTCCATTTTGTTGCTTCCAGCCTACAGACAGAAACTAAACAGGAAACACCAGTTTTCAGGTCTGTTCAACGCTGGTCCGACCAATCTGATTCCACGCTTCAAGATTGCTTCAATCACGTGGACTGGGATATGTTCAGGATAGCCTCAAACAACAACATTGATGTATACGCTCATTCGGTGAGCGAGTTTATTAGCAAGTGCATCGGTGATGTTGTACACATGGTGACTATTAAAACCTTCCCCAACCAGAAACCGTGGATTGATGGCAGCATTCGCGCAAAACTGAAAGCATTTAACCACGGCTTTTAATCATGGCAAGGCGACCGGAAACATGACAGTATACAAACAGTGTAGCTATTCCCTCCGCAAGGCAATCAAACAAGCTAAGCGTCAGTATAGAGACAAAGTACAGTCACAATTCAATGGCTCAGACACGAGACGTATGTGGCAGGGTCTTCAGTCAATCACGGATTACAAAAAGAAAACCATCCTCGTCGCGGACACCGACGTCTTGCTCCCAGACAAAATAAACGACTTCTTTGCTCGCTTTGAGGACAATACAGTGCCACTGACATGGCCCGCTACCGAAACCTACGGGCTCTCCTTCACCGCAGCCAATGTGAGTAAAACATTTAAACGTGTTAACCCTCGCAAGGCTGCCGGCCCAGACGGCATCCCTAGACGCATCCTCAGAGCATGCGCAGACCAGCTGGCTGGTGTGTTTACGGACAGATTCAATCAATCCCTATCCCAGTCTACTGTTCCCACATGCTTTAAGAGGGCCACCATTTTTCCTGTTCCAAAGAAAGCTAAGGTAACTCAGCTAAACGACTATCGCCCTGTAGCACTCACTTCCGTCATCATGAAGTGCTTTGAGAGACTAGTCAAGGATCATATCACCTCCACCCTACCTGACACCCTAGACCGACTCTAATTTGCTTACCGCCCCAATAGGTCCACAGACGACGCAATCACACTGCACACTGCCCTAACCCATCTGGACAAGAGGAATACCTATGTAAGAATGCTGTTCATCAATTACAGCTCAGCATTTGGTGGTGAGGGTAGGAAACAACATCTCCACCCCGCTGATCCTCAACACTGGGGCCCCACAAGGGTGTGTTCTTAGCCCTCTCCTGTACTCCCTGTTCACCCATGACTGTGTGGCCATGCACGCCTCCAACTCAATCATCAAGTTCGCAGATGACACTACAGTGGTAGGCTTGATCACCAACAACGACGAGGCGGCCTACAGGGAGGAGGTGAGGGCCCTCGGAGTGTGGTGTCAGGAAAATAACCTCACACTCAACATCAACAAAACAAAGGAGAGGGTTTTTTTAGGGCCTTGGGAGGATTTTTCTCTCTAGAAACATTATCTTTAAGTGTCCTCCGAGAGGGAGGTTATTAGAGAACTCACTGGATGATAGCTTGGTTCAACCATGACATGTTTTGTTGTTGTTTTACCATGTCATCAGAATTTTTATGTTAAATCGCATCGATACATATAGATTTCTGGATGATACGGTACAATTAATTGCATACAAGGTTCATAGTCTGTGTCTTGCGTTAACACCCAAGAATGAAAATGAAGGAGTCGGGCATAGAGACCAGCATGACATGGGCATAGAACGGAACGGATGGACGTCTCTGTCCCCAGTTTTAGTCGCATCAAGGATGGTGTGAAATTATTAAACATGTACTTTTTCTCTTTCCCTTTCAAGACAATATGTTTTTAGGTGTTGTGGAATGAAAGAGTGGTCAAATGTATCTGTAGCAGGAGGCAAGGTGCACATGAGGCCTGTGTTTGAGACAGAATGTTTACATAAGCCTGTTAAGTGGGATGGAATGTGACTGGGGTGGAGATCTGTGGGGGCTCATAAATTGAGGTCGGGATGATATTCTCTGGGACTACGATACCACTCTGTATATTGTTACAGGAGATAGCTCGTAAGAGAGCGAGGACAGCTAACTGTGCACAATATCGGGACTATTACACATACCCAGATCATGGTAAATGTAGCAGAGATAGGGTTGGCATTTCAGACACTATTGTCAACTTTCAGGGAACCTGTGACTCAGAGTTTTGCTAGGTTGGATATTCTTTCAACGTCATTAATCTCTGCCCCATTTACAACAGCCAGCAAACACTTAACAGATTCCATGCAGTAGTTATTCTCACGGCAGTTGCTGTAGGGACAGTAATTGAAGGAGGATATAATAACAGCATGGAACTGGACTACGGCGCAAATGAGGGATTTTGAGGTATGCGTCATGGGCAGTGTCAGTAGTAGCAGGGGTTACTTTAGTAGCATTGTTGAGATATCATTATGAGGATTCATGCCACATGGCCTAGTAGCTGGTAATTGGGAGACCGATGGGAGTACCGGGGGCTGTTATACATGTCACAGATGGGTGATCTGGCCATAATGGGAGAGTCTGTTGTCCTTTTGTCAGGAAATGACCCCTGCGTTGCACTGTGTATATTCCCAGGTGAAAGCGGCACATTAGGAGCAGGAGATAACCGAGAGCACGGGCTGAATTCTGGAGATTGAGTTTACATCAAGATACACCAGGCGGTGTGTTGGAACAGCATTGGTCTGGTCCACACACGGTACTCCTTGCAGCACCTGCAGCGGTAAAGATCGTTATGTCTCTCCTCAGTGGGTTCACACTTCTCACTTGAAGTGAGATCCAGCTACATAATGGGTGAGCTAGAAGACGCCATGACAGAGGATTCAGAGCTAAAGAGAGAGAGAAAGACTAGATTCCACTGTAGACATGCAGATGGGTTGGGTCTGGGATCCACTTTAAACACCATAGTTGGGTTGGGTTAGCTGCTTTATTGGTCAATGCATCATATAAAAGGATTGATGTTGGGGTAATTGTACTCTAAACAACATTTTTGAGGAATTGATGTGAAAGCGTATACAGTGCTGAGTTACCTCAAGAGGATGTATCGTTGATTAGGTAGACGCACTTGCCTATCAGGTGACGTGCCTATCAGGTGGCAATGGAGGAAGAAGGAGGAACAAAGTGCAAATGACATGGATTGGGAACACTTCTTGGATCCTGTGGTCTGATGGGGAAGACTGGGCGAAAGCATGAGGAGGCTTTTTAGGGCTTTTAAACTTGTTTTAAGGTTTCATAGTGTACGTTGAGTTCTTACTCAAATATTTCGAACCTAACAAGTCCATGCAACTTATTATGTGACTTTATTTTTTCCTGAACTTGTTTAGGCTTGCCATAACAAAGGGATTGATTACATATTGACTTAAGACATTTCAGCTTTTCATTTGAAATGAATTTGTAAAAATGTCTAACCTTCAACATTATGGTGTGTACATCAGTGACACAAAATCTCAATTTTATCCATTTTAAATTCAGGCTGTAACACAACAAAATGTGGAACAAGTCAAGGGGTGTGAATACTTTCTGAAGACATTGTACATCCAGTCCATTTGGGAAGTATTCAGCCCCATCACTTTTTCCACATTTTATTACATTACAGACTCATTCTAAAATGTATTACATCGTTTTTTCCCCCCCTCATCAATCTACACCCAAATAGCTTATTTAAATAAGTATTCAGACCCTTTGCTAAGAGAAATTAAGCTCTGGTGCATCCTGTTTCCATTGATCGTCCTTGAGATGTTTCTACAACTTGATTGGAGTCCACCTGTGGTAAATTAAATTGATTGGACATGATTTGGAAAGGCATGCACTTGTCTATATAAGGTTCCACAGTTGACAGTGCATGTCAGAGCATAAACCAAGCCATCAGGTCGAAGGAATTATCTGTAGAGCTCCGAGACCGGATTGTATCATGGCACAGATCTGGGGAAGGAAACCAAAAAATGTCTGCAGCATTGAAGGTCCCTAAGAACACAATGGCCTCCATCATTCTTAAGTGGAAGAAGTTTGTAACCACCAAGACTCTTCCTAGAGCTGGCCGCCCGGCCAAACTGAACAATCGGGGCCTAGGTCCAGGAGGTGACCAAGAACCCGATGGTCACTCTGACAGAGCTCCACCGTTCCTCTGTGGAGATGGGAAACCTTCCAAAAGGACAACCATCTCTGCAGCACTCCACCAATCAGGCCTTTATGGTACAGTGGCCATACGGAAGCCACTCCTCAGTAAAAGGCACATGACAGCCCATTTGGAGTATGCCAAAAGGCACTTAAAGGACTCTCATACCATGAGAAACAAGATTCTCTGGTCTGTTTAAACCAAGATTGAACTCTTTGGCCGGAATTCCAAGCGTCACGTCTGGAGCAAACCAGGCACCACTCATCACCTGGCCAATACAATCTTTACGGTGAAGCATGGTGGTGGCAGCATCATGCTGTGGGGATGTTTTTCAGTGGCAGGGACTGGGAGACTAGTCAGGATTGAGGGAAAGATGAACGGAGCAAAGTACAGAGAGATCCTTGATGAAAACTTACTCCAGAGTGCTCAGGACCTCAGACTGGGGCAATGGCTCACCTTCCAACAGGACAAGTCTTTGAATGTCCTTGAGTGGCCTAGCCAGAGCCCAGAATTGAACCCGATCGAAGATATTTGGAGAGACATGCAAATAGCTGTGCAGCGACGCTCCTCATCCAACCTGACACAGCTTGAGAGGATCTGCAGAGAAGAATGGGAGAAACTCCCCAAATACAGGTGTGCCAAGCTTGTAGCGTCGTACCCAAGAAGACTCGAGCCTGTAATCGTTGCCAAAGGTGCTTCAGCAAAGTAATGAGTAAAGTGTCTGAATACTTATGTACAGTGGGCTCCAAAATTACTGGCACCCCTGACTAGCAATGCACAAACAATGCTTAAACAAATACAAACAATATAATTACAGAGAAACTCAAAATACCAACATGTGAGAAATACTGTACTTTATTCATGTTTCAATGGAACCAACCAAAATAATTGATTGATTTAATTAAAAATCAATGTCCTCCAAATCAAGGTTTCACAATTAATGGCACCTTTAAAGATTGTTGTAAATAACATCAACCAAAATTAAACCGCTAATTAAATTCCACTTATTTAAGTTTATCTAAGTCTTAAGGAACTATATTGAGCCATTACATCACTTCCTGTTTCACTAGGATATAAAAATGAGTTAACACAAATGCAATATCCCACTGTCATCCAACACCATGAAGAAAACAAAAGAAGTGGCAATTCAAAAGAGACAGATGGTCGTAGACCTTCATAAATCTGGTAATGGCTACAAGAAGATCCACAAACGATTGAATATACCACTGAGCACTGTCAGGGCAATTATTTAAAAATTCTAAAGATATGGAACTGTTGAAAACCTCACGCGTAGAGGACGCAAAGGCATTTTACCCCCCAGGTTAGGGATGAGGATGGTGAGAGAAGCAACAAAATCCCCAAGAATCAGTGTGAAAGAATTGCAGGCCTTGGTGGCGTCTTGGGGTCACCAGGTTTCAAAAAGCACCACCAGACGCCACCTCCACAACCACAGGCTCTTTGGAAGGGTTGCCAGAAGAAAGCCTTTTCTGACCCCAAGACACAGACGCAAGCGCTTGGAGTTTGCCAAACGTAATTTAAATTATGACTGGAAGAAGGTGGTCAGAAGGTGGTCAGATGAGACCAAAATTGAACGTTTTGGTCAGATACAGCATCGGCATGTTTGGCATCGAAACAGAGATTCATACAAGGAGAGGAACCTCATACCCACGATGAAATATGGAGGGGGGTCAGTGATGTTTTGGAGCTGTTTTAATTCCAGAGGTCCAGGGGTACTGGTTAAGATTGATGGCATAATGAATTCCACCAAGTATGAGGCAATTTTGGCTGACAATCTGGTTTCCTCTGCCAGAAGCCTGGGACTTGGCCATAGATGGACTTTCCAACAAGACAAAAACCCGAAACTTACCTCAAGATCCACACAGAAATGGTTCTGTGACAACAAAATCAATGTTCTGCCGTGGCCATCACAGTCGCCGGACCTCAATCCAATCGAAACCTGTGGGCTGAGTGGAAGAGGGCAGTTGATAAGCGCAAACCCAAGAATGTGAAGGATCTTGAAAGGATCTGCACAGAGGAATGGTCCAAAATCCCTCCAAATGTGTTCCTTAACCTTGTCGAACATCACAGGAAAAGACTCCACACTGTTATCCTTGCCAGAGGTTGTTGCACTAAGTGCTAAATGAGGAGTGCCAATAATTATGAAACCCTGATTTTGGTCAAATGTATTTTGTATTAAATAATTGTTTGATTTTGGTTGGTTCCATTGAAACACTAATAAAGTCAAGTATTTCTCACATGTTGGTATTTTGAGTTTATCTCTATAATGATATTGTTTATATTTTTTAAAGTATTGTTTGTCCATTGCCAATCAGGGGTGTCAGTAATTTTGGAGCCCACTGTAAATGTGGTATTTCATTAATTTTTATATACATTTGCAAAAAAGTCTAAAAAAACTGTTCTTGCTTTGTCTTTGTGGGGTATCGTGTGTAGATTGATGAGGGAAAAAAACTATTTTATAAATTTTAGAACAAGGCTGTAACATAACAAACTGTGGAAAAAGTCAAGGGGTCTGAATACTTTCTGAATGCACAAGGGTTTCATTCAAGCTTGGATTCTGAAGGCACTGTATGTCATGTATTGTATTTCTCCCCCCCCCCCACACAGCACAACACCACAGAACAAAGACAAGAGGCATGGAGAAAGATACTGTCCTGTTATCCCAGTCTTTGCAGCGTTATTCACCATAGGGAGACGCCAACACAGTTCACGTATCCTGTACGTGTCCCTCAAAAAGAGCTGTTTCTGTCTAACTCATTCTGTGTGCATTCATTCTCTCACTTCATATTATCCAGAGATTCTTTGAATGTTGATGGATGGTGGATGGCCAATCCTTTGAAAAGCAGAGAACAAAGTTAGAGAGAGAAAGTAGGTTAGTTGAAATTGAAAACCAATGGACTTGTAACACAATGCTGCTTGGAAGAGTCTTTGGAATCTCCCTGATTTGAGGCTGGGCTGCAGGTGACTGAACAAAGAGAACATCTGACTCAGGAATACGCTTGGGAGGAGCAGGCAGATTGTGGGACGGTTGGGGGCCTGTGTGGGGTAACCAGAGATCTGTGTGGGTGTGTTGTGTCGGCTAACTCAGCCAGGTGAAACCTAGAAGATTGTACTTGGTATGAGTGGGGGGATAAACAAGCTGCGTGGGGGCTGAAATTTGCCTTGGCAAAGAGCTCATCAACTGCTTTAACGTTTAAATTAATAATTTACCCTGTCCACAATCAGACATACAGTGCTGAATGTATCATCAATATCATATTCGCATATAACTTTACCGGTACCTCAATTTGTTATTCAGAAGGTTGTTGTGGATGATCTCATGTGTTTACATTGAATAGGATATCAAGGTGTTTTGACACTTGAACAGGTTATTCTGGTGTATCTCTAGATCAGGGTTTTCCAAGCTCGGTCCTTGGGCGCCCCCTGGGGGCAGATTTGTTTTCCCCCCAAGCACTACACAGCTGATTCAAATGATCAAAACTTGATGTTGAGTTGGTGATTTGAATCAGCTGTGTAGTGCTATGGCAAAAGCCCAGGACCGAGTTTGGGAAACCCTGCTCTTTATGACAGATTGATAAAGCCATCACCTGCTGCTTATCTATTGCATCATATTTTCAAACAGCCTATGAAATATGATGCATTAGATAGAAAGAAAACCTGCCTGAAGGCCAGGGTATTATGTAGATACAATGAAGATTAGGTACATTTACAATGGAGGTTACTGAGTGTTAATGTCCGTTAGAGAGAATGGTAAATGGTAGTTCATGTGTCAAGACAAATGCAGTTAATAAGAAAATGCTCTAAAAAGTGCAGCTGCTACAGTACATCTTTTCAATACTGTTGGGAAGTAAAGAGTATTACGCTTGTTGCCTCTATCAGATCAGAGTGTTATGTCTCTTTCTGTGAGCATGGTGTGGTCCTGTTAGAAATGTATAGAACATACTGTACAGACCCCCCCCCCCCCCCCCCCCCCACACACACTCTGACATACTTGAATAGCTTGGCTTATCTGATGCCAAGTACAGAGACACTAATGCCAAAAAGTCTGCAAGTACAGAGACAGGTATCCATAGTAACAAATGAGTCCTGAGTGTTTACAGAGCCTGTCCAGGGGGGTGAGCGTTTGTATGCTTCTGCCAGTTAGTCATTTCACCATATTTACTTTCCTTTATTTGTCTTCATAGATTCATCCGAAAGAGTGCAAGTTGACATTGATTATGCATCGATAACTCCTAAAAAATGAACAGATAATAAGGTTAGTAAAAATGTTACAGGCTGATTGACAATACAGCAGCTTTAGCAGCCCTCATGGCTACAACTGTAGGCTTTAGCTCTGTGCCAGTGGGTTAATGTGGTCTTGAGTTGCACAGACCACCTGAGTTTGATACCCGGCCTGATGTCATTGTAACCAGTTTTGCCCATATGATATGGTTGGGTTGCACAATGAGAAGCCACACAGCACATATGGTATATAATAATGCCTTTGATCACCTGTGTCTTTTACAGTATTTGCAAAGTCTGTGGACTTTTAAAGCTTGGCTTCGTGGTTCCTCCCAATAGCGTTAGGAATGGTTCTAGATGTGTTGTGTTGACTGTTGAGTTCCCTACTGCAGAACAATGAGAGTAGACAGGAGAGCATCAGCGGTGGTCCTGTTTTCTTCCTCTGGCACAAAGTTTCTAAGAAGCATAAAAACCTTCTTTTTTTTGTTGCTTTCCTTCCCCTTTTTATCTCCCCTCTCTCTGCCCCTTCTTTCTCTGTCCCTCTCCGTCCTTCCCTCCCACTCCGTGCCGAGGAGGAGCGAACAGGTATACCAGAATTGGAGTCGCGTGGAGACAACCCTAACCTGACATCAGTTTATGACATTGCATGAAGGAGCAAAACGGGAAGTCACCGAGAGGCCGACATGATAACTCACATTATGCAGAGGACTATGTATCATAAAGAGGACGTTGAAACAAAATGTAAGTCAAAAATTATTCACCCAGAAAACATTTTAGAGGCAGAGTTGTTAACGGAGAAAAATCCCCTGGAACTGTTGGCTGATATTATAATATCTATTAGGCTTTAAAAAAAATAATGTTTTAAGTGGTGGATCAGCTTAATATTGCGGAAAGATTGTTGCTTCCATCAATGTAATTGTCTGCATCATTTCCAATCCCACATATATTTTTGGGTAAATATATAAATCCATATACATATACATACACATATGCATACATATACACATATATACATACACATACCTATATAGATATACATACTTTTTTAAAGAATATACCTTTATTATTCCCCGCAAACTCTACCACCTTCATGGGAGAAATATGCCCTGGAACTGTTGTGCTGATGTTATAATTTCAGGCTTTCTTTGTAGGTCATTCTCACAGACCTGTCAAATAGGGGCCTCGATGACATCCACTGATACTGACCAATTCAATAACTATGCTTTGAGTGAGTAGAAGGATCAGGATACTCCGTCTTTTTAAATGTCTTTTGTCCCAAATCCCAATGTATAAGTTAAAACAAATGGAACTATCCTCTAATCCAATTCACTAGTGTGTTTGCTATGCTACTGCTGACCAAAGCTTCTTTTCAGTTCTGTCTGTTCTGTTACCACATGTAGGTGCCTCCCCTGTATCTTTTATAGCTGGTCATTGTTTAGCTTGCCGGTGGATAGCAGCTGTGTACATAATATAAAAAGAGCAGGTCTTTGAGATAAAGCCACCTACTCCTTAGAAGCAATGGCTGTTAGGCTCCTTTAGAAACTAAAGGTCCATAGATACATGTTTTCCTTTCACCATGTATGTTGTATTGAAACATTTCTGAGGGGCAGATCTTGACTTTCCATTTGATCTTGAGTGACATTTTCCTCTTCTTAATGCTTTTTGCTAAATGTTGGTCTGGGCTAAATTGTAGCTCTTAATTAGCTTGTTTTGTTTATTATGACGGACCATTTATTGGTTGTCCTTATCTATGTAGCACATCCTCCCTTAAGAATATAATCACTCCCTCCTGCAGACTCTGTACACTCTCCTTCTATCAGAGCATGTTGTGCTCCACCTACATTAGTGCAGCCTTTGTATATATCTGTGCCAGCACAGGTTACTGTGACCCGAAAATACAACATCTGTCAATACCATAGTGAGTTGTTGCACTGTAGGCTATTTCATTTTTTGCTACTCTAGTAAGTACTAAGACTGAATATGAATATATAATCCACTTTACACTATTTTAAAATATCTCTTGATTTATTAAAACTGATAAAGATAAACATGTTGTACTGAGTCATAGACTTACCCAAACATTTCATTTAAAGTCATACATTTTTTAAATATTTCCTGATGTTTAACAGTCATCAATACCCATGCTTGAAATACAGTATATACCAATGTTACACGCCCTATCGCAACCCCAAATATTATGTTAGATCACTCCACTCTCCGTTTTTGTTGTCATTTAAATCTTTGTAAACAAACAATGTATTGCTTCAGAATACCTGTGTAAACTGTCATTCCTTGAATCCATAGCTGCTTCTATGAGTTTGAGAGTGGAAACATTTCTCCAGAAACATAACTCCATGTTGTGGTTTTAATGTAACCTACTTCTAGGGTCAAATAGGAGGGACCACTGTAATTGGTTGGTGGATTCTCTATTTAGTGAGTTTAAGTGTGTGTGACCATTTGTCCTCTCACTGCATGCCATAAAAACTGTACATTTCAAATTTGAAAAAAATTATGACTGTAAACAGTGAATTACTAACTTTTTATTTAAAAATCCTATACAATTTCAAGCTTTGTTTTGAGGAAACGTTGGCCTTTTCTTCCAATCCTTTTCCCCCATCTAGTGGTTGAAATTTTTATATTTCAGTATACTGTATACTGTACATAATACACAATGTTTCGCTCTGAGACAGTGTACTGTAAATTGTGTAAGTGTATCTTAAATCATGTGCAACCAAAATCTTCTCTAACCGTTCTATGCTTTAGACTGTGGTCACACATTTGTGTGCCAATGTGCCATTATTATCACATTATTGTGAGTAAAAATGTAAACATTTGTGAAATATGCCATGTCGATGCTACTTTTATTGTTTGAATCACATTTGGTAGCCAAATATGAAAGCCTCATTTATCAGTCTGGGTTATTGTTATTTATGTTCATTTTAATATTGTAATATTACTGTATTATTGTGTTTGTATTTTTTATATGTTGTGGTAGAGTGTAATAATATGTTGTTATGTACTGTTTTATTTTGTATGTAATTGCGTAATCGTGACTGGACCCCAGGAAGAGTAGCTAATGGGGACATGGAATAAATACAAATAGAAATGTCTCAAAATTGGTATCTATCTTACCTCTATATTGTTTTACGTCCTCCAGATTTGTGAAGAAAGATGATGAGTTCAACTGCGAGCCTTTCAGTTAGCCTTAAATTCTCGCACATCATCCAGCCTAGCTGACACAATGCAATTTTCCAGATTTTTGACCACTTTTTTTTCCTCCGGCCTCCATTGATTTAGTCACCCTAATTTTTGCTATCGCTAAGGGTAAAAACCTTGAACAGATTATGAATGAGACATGCGGGTTTGGACCATTGGTTTTCATAGAGGAGTATCTACACAATTAACATACTATTTTACCCTCTGGTCAAAATATATGTTTTTGACTGGACATCTTAATGATATATATTAAGGTCTTAGTCCACTCCATTACACTCAAATGTTACTTCAACTTCAACCAGTGAATGGCTAGCGATGGCTAGCTATGCTAGCTGTTCTACCAGTCTCTCTTAAAGAGTGTTATCAAGTTAATAGCACACCCTGCACACAAAAAGTTATATTTGTAAGAGGTCTGCAGTAGGTTGTTAACGATATCACCGAAGTACGTTGTATCGGACATTTAAAACAACAATCAGAGCTACTTAGAAAACAGTCACTTATTTAATTGAAGAGAATTAACAAGGCAAACTTGGGGCTAATTTTGACGGGGTACGACGGCATTAGAGAGATGTGGCTGCTGTGAAACGTTATTCTGTGAGGAACTATTAGAGGTTGATGTCCGCGCCGGACCTGACTTTGGTGACATCATCACAAGTTATTAAATAAAAGCCCTGTCTTTTCTCATTTGGGCAAAGGTCTGTCCTCTGCCCTCTCTCCTCCGTAACCCGGAAACGAATAAGTGGTTGAGTGCTTGAGCAGAGTGTCAATTCGTTACTAGGCAAACAGAAGGTGTTCCTCCCCTCCTTGATACCCTTCTTTTGGCAAGGAAGTACAAGTGTATCCAAACTGAGTCCTTCTTGGAAGAGTTTTGAAATCTGCCACACCCCATTTCAATCAGCTATTGTTTTCTCGAAGGAGAAAACCATGAAAACATTTAAAAACGATATGCTACTTATCCTTTTATGTATAAAATGTCTTGCACAACTAGCTAAATTAGTTTATATCACTCTATACATTTATTTGGTGACTCCATTTGCCTGCGATTGAAGGAGTCTCATTTCATCCAAGAATTTTTTTGCACACTGTCCCGAAGCCACGCAGGAGTTGAACAAATGCAATTGAGAAAAGGCCCCCTTGTGTTTACGCTAGAGATTTCATATTTTTTTGGCATGGGCTGAGTCACGTTCCACTGAATCGGCCGTTCACACACGTGGTAGATAGGTGCTTGTCAGCGCCTGTGTTTGTCAGACCTGAGAGGATACCGAAAATTTACTTTTCACGAAATCATCTGTCTAGTCTGAACGATTTGAGCTAAAAACTAAAGTCTTAGAGTCAGGTTTACAATGAAAAGGGTACAAACAAGGTCATGGCATTTATCTGATCCTCTGTTGTATCTTAGGTTTGTACTATTAATGGTGAATCAGGGTTGGGCTCAATTCAGAATTTTGGAATTGACTTCCATTCAACTCATGAGTTGAAATTCACCATACCCCTACACCCTCTACAGGACGTAACAGTGCCCACAAACTGTTAGGGCCTACATAAAGCTGTCTGGTAGTGAAACAGTTAATATAGACTCATTTAATGCCTTTTTTAAAATCATAGCTGATATAGCTGACTTGCTTAAATGTGGTTTCTACTGACAATTGAGATGTGCAAACTATGGCATAAGGGAACGATGAGCAGATAAGAGGTAATCCATCATTTCGATTGAGACATTAATGAGAAAGCTAAAACGGACGTAGTCAATGTAACTATTTGTTCAGCACTTTTGAAATGTACAGCGACAGAATTCAGATCATGGGCTGTTCTTACAGTATTCTCCTTGTACACCAAGCTAGAATCAATAAAGGGGGCACATAAGCAGACAATGAATGCTCTTACAATATTAGATGATGACATTTCTCTAAAACAGGCTATAGGCTACATGTGCACCACCAAGTCAGAACAGTAGGCTAAATTAGGAGGGGGAAAGGGACCATATTGTTAAGGTGTGGCACATGGGTTACTAACACCTTACTACACAACATATACTTAGTATTACTTTCTTAGTTACCCTATACATACAGTGGGGCAAAAAAGTATTTAGTCAGCCACCAATTGTGCAAGTTCTCCCACTTAAAAAGATGAGAGAGGCCTGTCATTTTCATCATGGGTACTTCTAATGTAAATCTATGGCAGCACACAAAGGGCTTGATTTTTTTTGCTCTACCCATAGATTTTGCAGTGATGTAGTGTCCCCATGAGTGACAGAACACTGAGCCAATCATGGCGCAACTAGAGAACATTACCAACCCCCACACTCCGTATTTTCTACTGGCTGCCCCACTACCACAGAAAGCACTAAGCTAGGCGGAAACACCTGCATTTTGGAGCTGCCTTACTCAAGAAAGCAAAAATAAACCATGATTGTATGTAGTTTTACAATAAAAAGAAAAAAGAGAGAGAGAGAGAGCGAGAGAGAGCGAGAGAGAGCGAGAGAGAGCGAGAGAGAGAGAGAGAGAGAGAGAGAGAGAGAGAGAGAGAGAGAGAGAGAGAGAGAGAGAGAGAGAGAGAGAGAGAGAGAGAGAGAGAGAGAGAGAGAGAGAGAGAGAGAGAGAGAGAGAGAGAGAGAGAGAGAGAGAGAGAGAGAGAGAGAGAGAGAGAGAGAGAGAGCTGTAGGTTGCTAATAACACCGACCAGCAGATACACACTGCTGCATAGATAAACCCTACACACACGCAAACACACACACCCACGGGGGACCAGCAGGAACAAATATGAGAACATCTGCTAAATGATGAAAATGTAAAATGCACCCTATGGGTATGACACCTCTGTTTGGAATCTGTTTTCAGCCATATGGAAGTGGGACCGAGTAGAGGAGGACAGAATTATTATTGACCACAGCATCACTTCATCTTGGTTTGTGAGGTAGAATAGAATAGATAGGACGAGGTCAGGTGTATGTAACCGCTTGTTTCTCTACACCTGCAGGACTGAATCATGAGAATCAACACTGTCAGCCTTACAAGCTGGCTACAGTTTCTCTGGGACTGCTGTGTGTTCTCCTACTAACCACAGTCATAGGTCTCTCTGTGCCATGTGAGTATTCCATTCTCACATGTTGGACTTCAGGGTGTGTGCATTTATGTGTGTGTAAGAAAGTTAACAACAGAAGGATAACAGCTCTCTCTTCCGTCACAGATGACGATGACTACACTCACTATCTCCTAACAGCCAACCACACCACAGAGAAGAAAGAGCTTCAGACTAGTTATGAAAACCTGACTAAAGAGAAAGAACAGTTGGAGAGGGAGAGAGACCAGTTACTGATCAGTTATAAAAGCTTGACTAAAGAAAGAGACCAGTCACAAACTCATTATATCACCTTAACTAGAGAGAGAGACGGATGAGAGAGATGTCAGACTAGAGAGAGATGTCAGAAGAACTGGGTGAGTACCAATTACATGATAATAACTATGAATTTGAATTGATTATGACATGTTGACAAATTATTTTCTGTGTGTTTGACTATATTGATCACTGTACTTTCTTTCTGCAGGATGCTGTCCTGATGGTTGGAGGAGATTCGGATCTAGCTGTTATTACTTTTCAACAGAAAGTAAAACTTGGACTGAGAGCAGAGCCGACTGTATAAGGGGAGGAGCAGACCTGGTGATTATAAACAGCAGAGAGGAACAGGTGAGAGAGCAGAGGAGCAGAAACAAAGGGGGAAATAACTACTGAGAGAGAGAAACAGAGAGAGAGAGAGACACACAGACAGACATACAGACATACAGACAGACAGAGATAATAAACATACCAACGATGTTCTTTCCAGGTGTTTCTAAACAAATTGGGAAAACATGTACATTTTTGGATTGGTCTGCTTGACTCAGAGAGTGAAGGGATCTGGAAATGGGTGGATGGAACAATAACTACAAGAACGTGAGTAATATTTACCACTATACTTCCTGTAGTTTCTTTTTGAAGCATATTGATTCTTGTACTAATATCATGTTGATATAATTTTCAAAACCATCGACAACAGGAGAATACTATCTGAATTCCCTTTTGAGTTAGCAAAAGGGAATTGTGTAATTTGTGTTAAATTGTGTTAAAGTGTCATTTAAATATATTACAACATTAGTTATGATTAGTAATGATTGTAGTTATGATTTAATTTATATAATATAGAATTGCTTATCAAGAACCATTGTATTATGAAAGTGCAACTCTAACCTGAAAGCTAATGTAGTGAATTGACATTCAGGGTCAAATCTAATCTAATCATCTAACAGTAAACTGTGAACAAGGCAAGTGCCATGCTTCAATGTGGATGATAGGGCTAGGTGTCCCGCTAGCAGAACAACTTCGGGTGAAACTGGAGGGCACATAATTCATATATACATAAATAATCATACATATTATGGATTTTAAACATTTAGGTACATATACGTGTCTTATATCGGCTGAAAGCTTACATTCTTGTTAATCTAACTGCACAGTCCGATTTACAGTAGCTATTACAGCGAAAACACGCCATGCGATTGTTTGAGGACGGCGCCCCACATCAAAATATCTTTCCACTGGAACAGGTTTCATACATTCACATTTAAAGATTAAATATTCACTTACTTTCTGAAAATCTTCCTCTGATTTGTCATCCAAAGGGTCCCAACTATAACATGTAGTGTCGTTTTGTTAGATAAAATCCTTCTTTATATCCCAAAAAGTCAGTTTAGTTTAGCGCCATCGATTTCAGTAATCCACTCGTTCAACTTGCAGAGAAAGGAATCTGAAAATCTACCCCTAAACTTTGTTTCAAGAAGTCAAAATACGTTTCTATTTACTCCTCAGATACCCTAAAATGTAATCAAACTATAATATTTCTTTAGGAAAGAAGTATGTTCAATAGGAAATCTATTTTAGCAGGTGCGTAATTTCTTCATGACGCGCAAACACCGATTTCCAAGACTGTGTCCTTCCACTAAAACTGTTATTTGTTATTCATTTTTGAAGTAATTACAAGCATGAAACCTTGAACATAGACTGCTGACACCCTGTGGAAGCCATAGGAATTGCATCCAGGGAGCTAATTTACAACATGACCTTTCTCTTGCAATTCTAATTCTGGTCTCTCTCAAAAACAAAATCTGGTTGGTTTGTCTTTGGATTTTCTCCTACCATATCTATTGTGTTACATTTTCCTACATTATTTTAACATTTCTACAAACTTCAAAGTATTTTCTTTCCAACGGTACCAATTATTTGCATATCCTGGCTTCAGGGCCTGGGCTACAGGCAATTTACTTTGGGCACATCATTCAGGCGGAAATGGAGGAAGAAAGGGACCTATCCCTAAGAAGTTTTAAAGACATATTTGGATAGCTAACAGCATTTTAATGTACATTGCAGACATCATTTCTCTGTTCATGTGATACATATTATAAATTATTTTAAACCAAAGAGAAAATACAACTGTTATCTCTTTCACTATCTCTCTCTCATGTATCCATATTTTATGTACACTATATTTTGGGAAACCAACTCACAAGGATTGGGAGAGAGTGAGTGTGGGTGATATTGGCCAATTCATGTGTGGGCGTTGAGGGTCAGTGCACGCTGGGTCAAACAGTAGTTGAATCTCAATAGTCACCTTTTGTTCATCTGAATTCATGTGGGTTAAAAACAGAACTGCTGAAAGCAAATACATCCACAATAATTATTTTACCTGTCCCATGTTTCAGATCAGTGCATTTGAAGCAGAGGAGAGGAAGCCACTGAGGACTATTGAGATACACCCACTGAAGGAGGTTAGCTTCAAGACAGAGTTTGTCTCTGTGGGTAGTCTACACTAGCGTCCGACCCAGGACAAGCTCAGATCATTCATTTATTGTAAGGTGATTTCTGTGAAGCTGTTTGTCTCAGAGTCTGACTTAACAGGATAGACCTAAAGTGTCAGCTAAAACTATCTGGGACTGGACAAAGAAAGGACAGAGATCCGGTAAGGACAGACACTTGCTGGCACAGACACACACCACCCCAATTAATAATAATTGAATTATATACACATTAGTTTGTGTTTTAACTCCACATTAGGTGATCAACCTCAGGTTCTAGCAGCTATGACTGACTGCAAATTATGCAGCTTTGGGGTTCGCGTGATCGCGAGTATGTACACAGGGAGAGGCTGAGACGGCACGGCTTGCCACAACTTTTAAGTGCATGCAATTTATCAGTATGTGTGACTAGGTGCAAGGTCCATTGATCTACATTTTAATCTTGCCTTCAAAGTTACATAAAACATTACTGTGCACTCACAGTAATCTACAGTAAAGCTAATGCAGACACGAAAACACACATAGTCCCGAGCAGAGTTCGTATGACAATGTTTGAGTTTGGTTTCCTCGGCCTGAAGAACTCTTGCATGGCAGTCCCTCCCTCTTACTTAGGCAACAATCAGTCATGTGAATAATCAGTCTGTCATAGTCGCAGACTAGTCACCACATCTTCAGAAAGTAGTGGAGAGGCAGGATAGAATATCACTCCCCCATTCTTCCTGTCTCTGTCTAACTCTCTCGCTAGCATTTGTCTCTGTGTCTCTCTCACTCTCTCTCTTGCTCTCTCTCTCTCTCTCTTGCTCTCTCTCTCTCTCTCTTTCTCTGTCTCTGTCTCGCCAACCATCCTTCTATATCTCTATCCCTACAGTTCAAGATGGTGCGGTCTGTCAGAGAAGAAGGTAGTCAGCTGAGCACCATACAAGACCTGAAGGACTCTGGCTTCGGCCGTCCTCCTCCCCGACACGGCCTCAAACTCCTTTTCTGGTTCGCCAACGAGTGTGTGGCGTTCAATCACCACGGCAACATGCTGGTACAGTGCCACCCTGAGATGGAAGAGTTCGGCTTCCACTACTTTGGCAACTTCGAGGAGATTCTCCCAGTTCTATCGCGAGACCACAGGGAAAGCTACTTCGAGGTGGGCAACCTGAACACAGAGACCTATTCCAAAGCCAAGGACCTACCGGACTACGTGAGCCAGGACTACGGGCTTTCCCTGGGCTACCGCCAATGCAACAAGGACCGCATCATCATCAGGCTGAAGCAGGGGGACGTGACGGCCACCTATGTCACCGAGCACAAGGAGGATGGCGGCCGGGGGGAGTTTGACTCCGAACGCACCCACCTTGTAAATCCGGATTTGATCCGCATCATCCGGGACCCTGAGCTGGAGCTAGCGACATTCCTGGACCAGACGGGCTACATGGGGCTGTCGCTGAGAGAGCGCCTCCTCAGAGCTTTCATGGTCTTTATCTTTTGTGTGGTCTTCCTGGTGATCACTTTTATCATTTTGAGCATCTTAGGGAAGTTGTAGAGAAAGGATTCTGATGTTAGCCATTGTGCATTAATATGTTAAGTCCATAGGTAATTTGCCATAGTGTTTTGATTGGGTAAGTCATATAGCCTAGTAAATACAACACGTATATTATTTTAGAAATGGTAAAATAGTTATGTTACAAATAGTATATTATCAGGCCTATTTGCAATATATGATATATTATCTGTTTAAAAACATGAATTTACATGGATGGAAACTTTCTTTCTGTGATTATTTTGAGTAAAAATCAAAGAAGAAAAGAAGAAGAAATATGTCTCTCTTGTTGTTTCATTAAAGCAAACAATGTAATCTCTCTTGTTGTTTCATTAAAGCAAACAATGTAATCTCTCTTGTTGTTTTCTTAAAGTAAACAATGTAATCTCTCTTGTTGTTTTCTTAAAGCAAAAAATGTAATCTCTCTTGTTGTTTTCTTAAAGCAAACAATGTAATCTCTCTTGTTGTTTTCTTAAAGCAAACAATGTAATCTCTCTTGTTGTTTCATTATAGCAAACAATGTAATCTCTCTTGTTGTTTTCTTAAGCAAACAATGTAATCTCTCTTGTTGTTTTCTTAAAGCAAACAATGTAATCTCTCTTGTTGTTTTCTTAAAGCAAACAATGTAATCTCTCTTGTTGTTTTCTTAAAGCAAACAATGTAATCTCTCTTGTTGTTTTCTTAAAGCAAACAATGTAATCTCTCTTGTTGTTTTCTTAAAGCAAACAATGTAATCTCTCTTGTTGTTTCATTATAGCAAACAATGTAATCTCTCTTGTTGTTTTCTTAAATCAAAAAATGTAATCTCTCTTGTTGTTTTCTTATAGCAAACAATGTAATCTCTCTTGTTTCATTATAGCAAACAATGTAATCTCTCTTGTTGTTTTCTTAAAGCAAACAACGTAATCTCTCTTGTTGTTTTATTGTAGCAAAACTGTAATCTCTCCTGTTGTTTCATTATAGCAAATATCGGATGTCATCTCATGGGAATATTACTCCGAACCCTCAGAACAATCTGGTCCGGACCAAACCACTTTGGACAGTTTGGAATTTAAAATGGATTCAATTGTGACGTGACGTGTTGCTGTGCATTTTGTTGCTGTGCGTTTTGTTGCCAACTTTACTTTGCTAGCTGACAACTTTACGTTTTTTTTTTCTTTTTAATTACCGTTTATATTTTTAGTTTTTCCATCGCAACTTTTTTCCCTCATTCAACTTTTTCACTCCGGACGCTTTATCTGGACATGGTTCGTCAGCACCTTCAACAGCCGAAGCTAAGTAGTAACATTAACATGATGTCTTCTAATTGCAGTCGCTGTACTCATAATATGCAGGAGAACGATCGCCTTATGGCGAGGATAGCTGTGCTGCAAGCCCAGCTTCAGACGCAATCGTTAGGCAAGGGTTATTTCAGTGTAGGAAAGGATGAAACAGCGTCTGTGCCACCAGTAAGTACAGATAGTAACGTTAGTATAAATCCCCCCGCACAGTCCCCGCAGCCGGACAACTTTCTCATGGCTTCTGGAGGGAAATGCTGTTAGAATGCTCAACTGGTGTCGCTCATTCAGCCGACAGAAACTTTCGACCGGTTTTCCCCATTAAGTAGCGAGTCGGAGTCTGAGGCTGAGTCTTCTCTTGTCTCTACTCCTCCCGTTACGGGGTCTGAGACGCCGAAGGCTCCAACCATTAGCTCTGACAAATTGAAAACCCTAGTCATTGGCGACTCCATTACCTGCAGTATTAGACTTAAAACGAATCACCCAGCGATCATACACTGTTTACCAGGGGGCAGGGCTACCGACGTTAAGGCTAATCTGAAGATGGTGCTGGCTAAAGCTAAATCTGGCGAGTGTAGAGAGTATAGAGATATTGTTATCCACGTCGGCACCAACGATGTTAGGATGAAACAGTCAGAGGTCACCAAGTGCAACATAGCTTCAGCGTGTAAATCAGATAGAAAGATGGGTCGTCATTGAGTAATTGTCTCTGCCCCCCCCCAGTTAGGGGGAGTGATGAGCTCTACAGCAGAGTCTCACAACTCAATCGCTGGTTGAAAACTGTTTTCTGCCCCTCCCACAAGATAGAATTTGTAGATAATTGGCCCTCTTTCTGGGACTCACCCACAAACAGGACCAAGCCTGACCTGCTGAGGAGTGACGGACTCCATCCTAGCTGGAGGGGTGCTCTCATCTTATCTACTAACATAGATAGGGCTCTAACTCCTCTAGCTCCACAATGAAATAGGGTGCAGGCCAGGCAGCAGGCTGTTAGCCAACCTGCCAGCTTAGTGGAGTCTGCCAATAGCACAGTCAGTGTAGTCAGCTCAGCCATCCCCATTGAGACTGTGTCTGTGCCTCGACCTAGGTTGGGCAAAACTAAACATGGCGGTGTTCGCCTTAGCAATCTCATTAGGATAAAGACCTCCTCCATTCCTGCCATTATTGAAAGAGATCGTGATACCTCACATCTCAAAATAGGGTTACTTACTGTTAGATCCCTCACTTCAAAGGCAGTCATAGTCAATGAACTAATCACTGATCATAATCTTGATGTGATTGGCCTGACTGAAACATGGCTTAAGCCTGATGAATTTACTGTGTTAAATGAGGCCTCACCTCCTGGTTACACTAGTGACCATATCCCCCGTGCATCCCGCAAAGGCGGAGGTGTTGCTAACATTTACGATAGCAAATTTCAATTTACAAAAAAAAAAATGACGTTTTCGTCTTTTGAGCTTCTAGTCATGAAATCTATGCAGCCTACTCAATCACTTTTTATAGCTACTGTTTACAGGCCTCCTGGGCCATATACAGCGTTCCTCTCTGAGTTCCCTGAATTCCTATCGGACCTTGTAGTCATAGCAGATCATATTCTAATTTTTGGTGATTTTAATATTCATATGGAGAAGTCCACAGACCCACTCCAAAAGTCTTTCGGAGCCATCATTGACTCAGTGGGTTTTGTCCAACATGTCTCTGGACCTACTCACTGCCACAGTCATACTCTGGACCTAGTTTTGTCCCATGGAATAAATGTTGTAGACCTTAATGTTTTTCCACATAATCCTGGACTATCGGACCACTATTTTATTACGTTTGCAATCGCAACAAATAATCTGCTCAGACCCCAACCAAGGAGCATCAAAGGTCGTGCTATAAATTCTCAGACAACACAAAAATTCCTTGATGCCCTTCCAGACTCCTTCTGCCTACCCAAGGACGTCAGAGGACAAAAATCAGTTAACCACCTAACTGAGGAACTCAATTTAACCTTGTGCAATACCCTAGATGCAGTTGCACCCCTAAAAACGAAAAACATTTGTCATAAGAAACTAGCTCCCTGGTATACAGAAAATACCCGAGCTTTGAAGCAAGCTTCCAGAAAATTGGAACGGAAATGGCGCCACACCAAACTGGAAGTCTTCCGACTAGCTTGGAAAGACAGTACCGTGCAGTACCGAAGAGCCCTCACTGCTGCTCGATCATCCTACTTTTCCAACTTAATTGAGGAAAATAAGAACAATCCAAAATGTATTTTTGATACTGTTGCAAAGCTAACTAAAAAGCAGCATTCCCCAAGAGAGGATGGCTTTCACTTCAGCAGTAATAAATTCATGAACTTCTTTGAGGAAAAGATCATGACCATTAGAAAGCAAATTACGGACTCCTCTTTGAATCTGCGTATTCCTCCAGGGCTTAGCTGTCCTGGATCTGCACAGCTCTGCCAGGGCCTGGGATTGGGAGAGACACTTAAGTGTTTTAGTACTATATCTCTTGACACAATGATGAAAATAATCATGGCCTCTAAACCTTCAAGCTGCATACTGGATCCTATTCCTACTAAACTACTGAAAGAGCTGCTTCCTGTGCTTGGCCCTCCTATGTTGAACACAATAAACAGCTCTCTATCCACCGGATGTGTACCAAACTCACTAAAAGTGGCAGTAATAAAGCCTCTCTTGAAAAAGCCAAACCTTGACCCGGAAAATATAAAAAACTATCGGCCTATATCGAATCTTCCATTCCTCTCAAAAATGTTAGAAAAAGCTGTTGTATACAACAACAATGTATACGAAATGCTTCAGTCTGGTTTTAGACCCCATCATAGCACTGAGACTGCACTTGTGAAGGTGGTAAATGATCTCTTGTAAATCTCTTGTTGTTTTCTTAAAGCAAACAATGTAATCTCTCTTGTTGTTTTCTTAAAGTAAACAATGTAATCTCTCTTGTTGTTTTCTTAAAGCAAAAAATGTAATCTCTCTTGTTGTTTTCTTAAAGTAAACAATGTAATCTCTCTTGTTGTTTTCTTAAAGCAAACAATGTAATCTCTCTTGTTGTTTCATTAAAGCAAACAATGTAATCTCTCTTGTTGTTTTCTTAAAGCAAACAATGTAATCTCTCTTGTTGTTTCATTAAAGCAAACAATGTAATCTCTCTTGTTGTTTTCTTAAAGTAAACAATGTAATCTCTCTTGTTGTTTTCTTAAAGCAAACAATGTAATCTCTCTTGTTGTTTTCTTAAAGCAAACAATGTAATCTCTCTTGTTGTTTTCTTAAAGCAAACAATGTAATCTCTCTTGTTGTTTCATTATAGCAAACAATGTAATCTCTCTTGTTGTTTTCTTAAATCAAAAAATGTAATCTCTCTTGTTGTTTCATTATAGCAAACAATGTAATCTCTCTTGTTTCATTATTGCAAACAATGTAATCTCTCTTGTTGTTTTCTTAAATCAAAAAATGTAATCTCTCTTGTTGTTTCATTATAGCAAACAATGTAATCTCTCTTGTTGTTTCATTATAGCAAACAATGTACTCTCTCTTGTTGTTTCATTATAGCAAACAATGTAATCTCTCTTGTTGTTTTCTTAAAGCAAACAATGTAATCTCCCTTGTTGTTTCATTAAAGCAAACAATGTAATCTCTCTTGTTTTCTTAAAGCAAACAACGTAATCTCTCTTGTTGTTTTATTGTAGCAAAACTGTAATCTCTCCTGTTGTTTCATTATAGCAAATATCGGATGTCATCTCATGGGAATATTACTCCGAACCCTCAGAACAATCTGGTCCGGACCAAACCACTTTGGACAGTTTGGAATTTAAAATGGATTCAATTGTGACGTGACGTGTTGCTGTGCATTTTGTTGCTGTGCGTTTTGTTGCCAACTTTACTTTGCTAGCTGACAACTTTACGTTTTTTTTTCTTTTTAATTACCGTTTATATTTTTAGTTTTTCCATCGCAACTTTTTTCCCTCATTCAACTTTTTCACTCCGGACGCTTTATCTGGACATGGTTCGTCAGCACCTTCAACAGCCGAAGCTAAGTAGTAACATTAACATGATGTCTTCTAATTGCAGTCGCTGTACTCATAATATGCAGGAGAACGATCGCCTTATGGCGAGGATAGCTGTGCTGCAAGCCCAGCTTCAGACGCAATCGTTAGGCAAGGGTTATTTCAGTGTAGGAAAGGATGAAACAGCGTCTGTGCCACCAGTAAGTACAGATAGTAACGTTAGTATAAATCCCCCCGCACAGTCCCCGCAGCCGGACAACTTTCTCATGGCTTCTGGAGGGAAATGCTGTTAGAATGCTCAACTGGTGTCGCTCATTCAGCCGACAGAAACTTTCGACCGGTTTTCCCCATTAAGTAGCGAGTCGGAGTCTGAGGCTGAGTCTTCTCTTGTCTCTACTCCTCCCGTTACGGGGTCTGAGACGCCGAAGGCTCCAACCATTAGCTCTGACAAATTGAAAACCCTAGTCATTGGCGACTCCATTACCTGCAGTATTAGACTTAAAACGAATCACCCAGCGATCATACACTGTTTACCAGGGGGCAGGGCTACCGACGTTAAGGCTAATCTGAAGATGGTGCTGGCTAAAGCTAAATCTGGCGAGTGTAGAGAGTATAGAGATATTGTTATCCACGTCGGCACCAACGATGTTAGGATGAAACAGTCAGAGGTCACCAAGTGCAACATAGCTTCAGCGTGTAAATCAGATAGAAAGATGTGTCGTCATCGAGTAATTGTCTCTGCCCCCCCCCAGTTAGGGGGAGTGATGAGCTCTACAGCAGAGTCTCACAACTCAATCGCTGGTTGAAAACTGTTTTCTGCCCCTCCCACAAGATAGAATTTGTAGATAATTGGCCCTCTTTCTGGGACTCACCCACAAACAGGACCAAGCCTGACCTGCTGAGGAGTGACGGACTCCATCCTAGCTGGAGGGGTGCTCTCATCTTATCTACTAACATAGATAGGGCTCTAACTCCTCTAGCTCCACAATGAAATAGGGTGCAGGCCAGGCAGCAGGCTGTTAGCCAACCTGCCAGCTTAGTGGAGTCTGCCAATAGCACAGTCAGTGTAGTCAGCTCAGCCATCGCCATTGAGACTGTGTCTGTGCCTCGACCTAGGTTGGGCAAAACTAAACATGGCGGTGTTCGCCTTAGCAATCTCATTAGGATAAAGACCTCCTCCATTCCTGCCATTATTGAAAGAGATCGTGATACCTCACATCTCAAAATAGGGTTACTTACTGTTAGATCCCTCACTTCAAAGGCAGTCATAGTCAATGAACTAATCACTGATCATAATCTTGATGTGATTGGCCTGACTGAAACATGGCTTAAGCCTGATGAATTTACTGTGTTAAATGAGGCCTCACCTCCTGGTTACACTAGTGACCATATCCCCCGTGCATCCCGCAAAGGCGGAGGTGTTGCTAACATTTACGATAGCAAATTTCAATTTACAAAAAAAAAAATGACGTTTTCGTCTTTTGAGCTTCTAGTCATGAAATCTATGCAGCCTACTCAATCACTTTTTATAGCTACTGTTTACAGGCCTCCTGGGCCATATACAGCGTTCCTCTCTGAGTTCCCTGAATTCCTATCGGACCTTGTAGTCATAGCAGATCATATTCTAATTTTTGGTGATTTTAATATTCATATGGAGAAGTCCACAGACCCACTCCAAAAGTCTTTCGGAGCCATCATTGACTCAGTGGGTTTTGTCCAACATGTCTCTGGACCTACTCACTGCCACAGTCATACTCTGGACCTAGTTTTGTCCCATGGAATAAATGTTGTAGACCTTAATGTTTTTCCACATAATCCTGGACTATCGGACCACTATTTTATTACGTTTGCAATCGCAACAAATAATCTGCTCAGACCCCAACCAAGGAGCATCAAAGGTCGTGCTATAAATTCTCAGACAACACAAAAATTCCTTGATGCCCTTCCAGACTCCTTCTGCCTACCCAAGGACGTCAGAGGACAAAAATCAGTTAACCACCTAACTGAGGAACTCAATTTAACCTTGTGCAATACCCTAGATGCAGTTGCACCCCTAAAAACGAAAAACATTTGTCATAAGAAACTAGCTCCCTGGTATACAGAAAATACCCGAGCTTTGAAGCAAGCTTCCAGAAAATTGGAACGGAAATGGCGCCACACCAAACTGGAAGTCTTCCGACTAGCTTGGAAAGACAGTACCGTGCAGTACCGAAGAGCCCTCACTGCTGCTCGATCATCCTACTTTTCCAACTTAATTGAGGAAAATAAGAACAATCCAAAATGTATTTTTGATACTGTTGCAAAGCTAACTAAAAAGCAGCATTCCCCAAGAGAGGATGGCTTTCACTTCAGCAGTAATAAATTCATGAACTTCTTTGAGGAAAAGATCATGACCATTAGAAAGCAAATTACGGACTCCTCTTTGAATCTGCGTATTCCTCCAGGGCTTAGCTGTCCTGGATCTGCACAGCTCTGCCAGGGCCTGGGATTGGGAGAGACACTTAAGTGTTTTAGTACTATATCTCTTGACACAATGATGAAAATAATCATGGCCTCTAAACCTTCAAGCTGCATACTGGATCCTATTCCTACTAAACTACTGAAAGAGCTGCTTCCTGTGCTTGGCCCTCCTATGTTGAACACAATAAACAGCTCTCTATCCACCGGATGTGTACCAAACTCACTAAAAGTGGCAGTAATAAAGCCTCTCTTGAAAAAGCCAAACCTTGACCCGGAAAATATAAAAAACTATCGGCCTATATCGAATCTTCCATTCCTCTCAAAAATGTTAGAAAAAGCTGTTGTATACAACAACAATGTATACGAAATGCTTCAGTCTGGTTTTAGACCCCATCATAGCACTGAGACTGCACTTGTGAAGGTGGTAAATGACCTTTTAATGGCGTCAGACCGAGGCTCTGCATCTGTCCTCGTGCTACTAGACCTTAGTGCTGCCTTTGACACCATCGATCACCACATTCTTTTGGAGAGACTGGAAACCCAAATTGGTCTACACGGACAAGTTCTGGCCTGGTTTAGATCTTACCTGTCGGAAAGATATCAGTTTGTCTCTGTGAATGGTTTGTCCTCTGACAAATCAACTGTACATTTCGGTGTTCCTCAAGGTTCCGTTTTAGGACCACTATTGTTTTCACTATATATTTTACCTCTTGGGGATGTTATTCGAAAACATAATGTTAACTTTCACTGCTATGCAGATGACACACAGCTGTACATTTCAATGAAACATGGTGAAGCCCCAAAATTGCCCTCGCTAGAAGCCTGTGTTTCAGACATAAGGAAGTGGATGGCTGAAAACTTTCTACTTTTAAACTCGGACAAAACAGAGATGCTTGTTCTAGGTCCCAAGAAACAAAGAGATCTTCTGTTAAATCTGACAATTAATCTTGATGGTTGTAAAGTCGTCTCAAATAAAACTGTGAAGGACCTCGGCGTTACTCTTGACCCTGATCTCTCTTTTGACGAACATATCAAGACTGTTTCATGGACAGCTTTTTTCCATCTACGTAACATTGCAAAAATCAGAAATTTTCTGTCCAAAAATGATGCAGAAAAATTAATCCACGCATTTGTTACTTCTAGGTTAGACTACTGCAATGCTCTACTTTCCGGCTACCCGGATAAAGCACTAAATAAACTTCAGTTAGTGCTAAATACGGCTGCTAGAATCCTGACTAGAACCAAGAAATTTGATCATATTACTCCAGTGCTAGCTTCCCTACACTGGCTTCCTGTTAAGGCAAGGGCTGATTTCAAGGTTTTACTGTTAACCTATAAAGCGTTACATGGGCTTGCTCCTACCTATCTTTCCGAGTTGGGCCTGCCGTACATACCTATACGTACGCTACGGTCACAAGACGCAGGCCTCCTAATTGTCCCTAGAATTTCTAAGCAAACAGCGGGAGGCAGGGCTTTCTCCTATAGATCTCCATTTTTATGGAACGGTCTGCCTACCCATGTGAGAGACGCAGACTCGGTCTCAAACTTTAAGTCTTTACTGAAGACTTATCTCTTCAGTAGGTCATATGATTGAGTGTAGTCTGGCCCAGGAGTGTGAAGGTGAACGGAAAGGCTCTGGAGCAACGAACCGCCCTTGCTGTCTCTGCCTGGCCGGTTCCCCTCTCTCCACTGGGATTCTCTGCCTCTAACCCTATTACAGGGGCTGAGTCACTGGCTTACTGGTGCTCTTTCATGCCGTCCCTAGGAGGGGTGCGTCACTTGAGTGGGTTGAGTTACTGACGTGATCTTCCTGTCTGGGTTGGGGCCCCCCTTGGTTTGTGCTGTGGTGGAGATCTTTGTGGGCTATACTCGGCCTTGTCTCAGGATTGTAAGTTGGTGGTTGAAGATATCCCTCTAGTGGTGCGGGGGCTGTGCTTTGGCAAAGTGGGTGGGGTTATATCCTTCCTGTTTGGCCCTGTCCGGGGGTATCATCGGATGGGGCCACAGTGTCTCCTGACCCCTCCTGTCTCAGCCTCCAGTATTTATGCTGCAGTAGTTTATGTGTCGGGGGGCTAGGGTCAGTTGGTTATACCTGGAGTACTTCTCCTGTCTTATCCAGTGTCCTGTGTGAATTTAAGTATGCTCTCTCTAATTCTCTCGTTCTCTCTTTCTTTCTCTCTCTCTCTGAGAACCTGAGCCCTAGGACCATACGTCACGGCAAACCGGGCATGATGACTCCTTGCTGTCCCCAGTCCACCTGGCCTTGCTGCTGTTCCAGTTTCAACTGCTCTGCCTGCGGTTATGGAACCCCTACCTGTCCCAGACCTGCTGCTTTCAACTCTTAATGATCGGCTATGAAAAGCCAACTGACTTTTATTCCTGATTATTATTTGACCATGCTTGTCATTTATGAACATTTTGAAAATCTTGGCTCTCTCTAATTCTCTCCTTCTCTCTTTCTTTCTCTCTCTCGGAGGACCTGAGCCCTAGGACCATACGTCAGGACTACCGGGCATGATGACTCCTTGCTGTCCCCAGTCCGCCTGGCCTTGCTGCTATTCCAGTTTCAACTGTTCTGCCTGCGGTTACGGAACCCCTACCTGTCCCAGACCTGCTGTTTTCAACTCTTAATGATCGGCTATGAAAAGCCAACTGACATTTATTCCTGATTATTATTTGACCATGCTTGTCATTTATGAACATTTTGAACATCTTGGCATAGTTCTGTTATAATCTCCACCCGGCACAGCCAGAAGAGGACTGGCCACCCCTCATAGCCTGGTTCCTCTCTAGGTTTCTTCCTAGGTTTTGGCCTTTCTAGGGAGTTTTTCCTAGCCGCCGTGCTTCTACACCTGCATTGCTTGCTGTTTGGGGTTTTAGGCTGGGTTTCTGTACAGCACTTCGAGATATTAGCTGATGTATGAAGGGCTATATAAAATAAACTTGATTTGATTTGATTTGATTTGGTCCGGCCCACTTGCGATCGGGAACAGGACCAGACCACGTCCTTGTTGGGACTATCGCTGAGAGAACGGTGCACCAGAGTCTTTGTAGTCATCATAGTGGTTCTCCTGGTCATCACTTTGTTTTGGTCATCTTAGGGAAGTTGTAGAGATAGCAGTCATTGTAGCTGTTGTGCTGCGGTTGGTCCATCAGGGTTGGGGTCAATTCCATGTCAACTCAGTCAATTCAGGTAGTAAACTGAAATAAAAAAATGTACTGACGGAAAAGCTTTGAGAATTGACTAAATTGAAATGGAATTGACCCCAACCCTGATGGACAAATAACAGCACAACAGCTACAATGACTCTCTAACCTCCGTAAGATGACCAAAACGATCAAAGTGATGACCAGGAGAACCACTATGATGACTACAAAGACTCTGGTGCACTGTTTTACTTGAATTTTTACTTGGTTTTACTTGCAATGACTGGGATATGTGGTTGTCTTTGCCTACCTTAGTTGAAGGCAATGACTGTAAGTCAGTTTGGATAAGAGTGTCTGCTAATGTTATGTTTTTAAATATTTTTGTAATCGATAACATATCAGATTTCTAATACGCCGATTTAGAATGAAATACAAAGAAGACAAGCTGTATAATTTGTCTTTATTTCACCTTGTGATATATTTCTGTTCTTTATACAAATAGGAAACAGAAACTTTTCTAACACACACACACACACACACACACACTCTTTTGATCATAAATAAGAATGTGTAAACCAGACCTACAATAAGAGCTGCTCTACAGAGTCCAAAGACATGGCAGATTCACACGTAGGCGACAGATCTGAGGGAATGGTGGATGGAATCTGGATGCTGCTGAATGTGGTGTAGAAATGGTAAAACTATCTTGGGAAGAGACTACAGTGAAAATATGAATAACCTTTAGAGGGACACATTTCATTGATTTACACATTTCAAGCCAAACAAACAACAATGTGAGAATCAAATGATCTGACTCCCTGTGTGGAAGTTGGAGATTTTTGCATTTTTCTGAAACAGCAATCTAGAGCCATAATCATAATGCTTAATGCTTAATTATATGTACAAAATGTTACGATCGTTGTCTTCGGAGGAGGAATAGGAAGGATCGGACCAAAACGCAGCGTGGTAAGTGTCCATGTTAATTTTAATAAATAAACTGAACACTGCAATAACAAACAAAAAAACAAAGAGAGTGAACGAAACAGTTCTGTAAGGTGAAGACACAAAACAGAAAACAACTACCCACAAACGCAGGTGGGAACAGGCTACCTAAGTATGGTTCTCAATCAGAGACAACGATTGACAGCTGCCTCTGATTGGGAACCATACCAGGCCAAACACATAGAAAAGGACAACATAGAACAAAACCTAGAATGCCCACCCCAACTCACGCCCTGACCAAACCAAAATAGAGACATAAAAAGGATCTCTAAGGTCAGGGCGTGACAGTACCCCCCCCACCCCCCCCCAAAGGTGCGGACTCCGGCCGCAAAACCTAAACCTATAGGGGAGGGTCTAGGTGGGCATCTATCCGCGGTGTCGGCTCTGGTGCGGGACGTGGACCCCGCTCCAACTTAGTCTTGGCCCACTTAGGTGGCGCCTCTGGAGCGGAGACCATTGCCGCCGACCCCGGACTAGACACCCTCGCAGCGGGCCCCGGACTGAAGACCCTCGCAGCGGGCCCCGGACAAGAGGGAGACTCTGGCTGCTCCGGACAGGAGGGAGACTCTGGCTGCTCCGGACAGGAGGGAGACTCTGGCTGCTCCGGACAGGAGGGAGACTCTGGCTGCTCCGGACAGGAGGGAGACTCTGTCTGCTCCGGACAGGAGGGCGTCGCTGGAGGCTCCGGACTGGAGGGCGACGCTAAATTAGGAGGGGGAAAGGGACCATATTGTTAAGGTGTGGCACATGGGTTACTAACACCTTACTACACAACATATACTTAGTATTACTTTCTTAGTTACCCTATACATACAGTGGGGCAAAAAAGTATTTAGTCAGCCACCAATTGTGCAAGTTCTCCCACTTAAAAAGATGAGAGAGGCCTGTCATTTTCATCATGGGTACTTCTAATGTAAATCTATGGCAGCACACAAAGGGCTTGATTTTTTTTGCTCTACCCATAGATTTTGCAGTGATGTAGTGTCCCCATGAGTGACAGAACACTGAGCCAATCATGGCGCAACTAGAGAACATTACCAACCCCCACACTCCGTATTTTCTACTGGCTGCCCCACTACCACAGAAAGCACTAAGCTAGGCGGAAACACCTGCATTTTGGAGCTGCCTTACTCAAGAAAGCAAAAATAAACCATGATTGTATGTAGTTTTACAATAAAAAAAAAATAACATACAGAAATCAAAATCAATATATAATATCAATATATATATATATATTGAAGGGTATATATATATTCAAGGGTTTTTCTTGATTTTTACTATTTTCTCCAGAGATGTTCAATCGGGTTCAAATCTGGGCTCTGGCTGATGTCCTGAGCACTCTGGAGCAGGTTTTCATTAAGGATCTCTCTGTACTTTGCTCGTTCATCGTTGCCTTGATTCTGACTAGTCTCGCATGTACCTGCCGCTGAAAAACATCCCCACAGCATGATGCTGCCACCTCCCTGCTTCACCATAGGGATGGTGCCAGCTTTCCTCCAAACGTGGTGCTTGGCATTCAGGCCATAGAGTTCAATCTTGGTTTCATCAGACCAGAGAATCTTGTTTATTTCTCTAAACGGGCTGTCTTGATATATATAGTTTAAATTGTTAATTTTTGGGGGTTGTTTCTCTGTAATACTACTAGCCACCTATCAATTTTTAGTTGGCTCCCTCCCAAATATTTTACATGACAAATCTGAGGGGGCACGCGTGGCTCAGTTGGTAGAGCATGGCCCTTGCAATGCCAAGGTTGAGAGAGAGAGAGAGAGAGAGAGAGAGAGAGAGAGAGAGAGAGAGAGAGAGAGAGAGAGAGAGAGAGAGAGAGAGAGAGAGAGAGAGAGAGAGAGAGAGAGAGAGAGAGAGAGAGAGAGAGAGAGAGAGAGAGAGAGAGAGAGAGAGAGAGAGAGAGAGAGAGAGAGAGAGAGAGAGAGAGAGAGAGAGAGAGAGAGAGAGATGTAGGTTGCTAATAACACCGACCAGCAGATACACACTGCTGCATAGATAAACCCTACACACACGCAAACACACACACCCACGGGGGACCAGCAGGAACAAATATGAGAACATCTGCTAAATGATGAAAATGTAAAATGCACCCTATGGGCATGACACCTCTGTTTGGAATCTGTTTTCAGCCATATGGAAGTGGGCCCGAGTAGAGGAGGACAGAATTATTATTGACCACAGCATCACTTCATCTTGGTATTAGAGTAGCCTTGGTTTGTGAGGTAGAATAGAATAGATAGGACGAGGTCAGGTGTATGTAACCACTTGTTTCTCTACATCTGCAGGACTGAATCATGAGAATCAAAACTGTCAGCCTTACAAGCTGGCTACAGTTTCTCTGGGACTGCTGTGTGTTCTCCTACTAACCACAGTCATAGGTCTCTCTGTGCCATGTGAGTATTCCATTCTCACATGTTGGACTTCAGGGTGTGTGCATTTATGTGTGTGTAAGAAAGTTAACAACAGAAGGATAACAGCTCTCTCTTCCGTCACAGATGACGATGACTACAATCAACTGTCAAGAACTCATTATCTCCTAACAGCCAACCACACCACAGAGAAGAAAGAGCTTCAGACTAGTTATGAAAACCTGACTAAAGAGAAAGAACAGTTGGAGAGGGAGAGAGACCAGTTACTGATCAGTTATAAAAGCTTGACTAAAGAAAGAGACCAGTCACAAACTCATTATATCACCTTAACTAGAGAGAGAGACGGATGAGAGAGATGTCAGACTAGAGAGAGATGTCAGAAGAACTGGGTGAGTACCAATTCCATGATAATAACTATGAATTTGAATTGATTATGACATGTTGACAAATTATTTTCTGTGTGTTTGACTATATTGATCACTGTGCTTTCTTTCTGCAGGATGCTGTCCTGATGGTTGGAGGAGATTCGGATCTAGCTGTTATTACTTTTCAACAGAAAGTAAAACTTGGACTGAGAGCAGAGCCGACTGTATAAGGGGAGGAGCAGACCTGGTGATTATAAACAGCAGAGAGGAACAGGTGAGAGAGCAGAGGAGCAGAAACAAAGGGTGAAATAACTACTGAGAGAGAGAGAAACAGAGAGAGAGAGAGAGACACACAGACAGACATACAGACAGACAGAGATAATAAACATACCAAAGATGTTCTTTCCAGGTGTTTCTAAACAAATTGGGAAAACATGTACATTTCTGGATTGGTCTGCTTGACTCAGAGAGTGAAGGGATCTGGAAATGGGTGGATGGAACAATAACTACAAGAACGTGAGTAATATTTACCACTATACTTCCTGTAGTTTCTTTTTGAAGCATATTGATTCTTGTACTAATATCATGTTGATATAATTTTCAAAACCATCGACAACAGGAGAATACTATCTGAATTCCCTTTTGAGTTAGCAAAAGGGAATTGTGTAATTTGTGTTAAATTGTGTTAAAGTGTCATTTAAATATATTACAACATTAGTTATGATTAGTAATGATTGTAGTTATGATTTAATTTATATAATATAGAATTGCTTATCAAGAACCATTGTATTATGAAAGTGCAACTCTAACCTGAAAGCTAATGTAGTGAATTGACATTCAAATCTAATCTAATCATCTAACAGTAAACTGTGAACAAGGCAAGTGCCATGCTTCAATGTGGATGATAGGGCTAGGTGTCCCGCTAGCAGAACAACTTCGGGTGAAACTGGAGGGCACATAATTCATATATACATAAATAATCATACATATTATGGATTTTAAACATTTAGGTACATATACGTGTCTTATATCGGCTGAAAGCTTACATTCTTGTTAATCTAACTGCACAGTCCGATTTACAGTAGCTATTACAGCGAAAACACGCCATGCGATTGTTTGAGGACGGCGCCCCACATCAAAATATCTTTCCACTGGAACAGGTTTCATACATTCACATTTAAAGATTAAATATTCACTTACTTTCTGAAAATCTTCCTCTGATTTGTCATCCAAAGGGTCCCAACTATAACATGTAGTGTCGTTTTGTTAGATAAAATCCTTCTTTATATCCCAAAAAGTCAGTTTAGTTTAGCGCCATCGATTTCAGTAATCCACTCGTTCAACTTGCAGAGAAAGGAATCTGAAAATCTACCCCTAAACTTTGTTTCAAGAAGTCAAAATACGTTTCTATTTACTCCTCAGATACCCTAAAATGTAATCAAACTATAATATTTCTTTAGGAAAGAAGTATGTTCAATAGGAAATCTATTTTAGCAGGTGCGTAATTTCTTCATGACGCGCAAACACCGATTTCCAAGACTGTGTCCTTCCACTAAAACTGTTATTTGTTATTCATTTTTGAAGTAATTACAAGCATGAAACCTTGAACATAGACTGCTGACACCCTGTGGAAGCCATAGGAATTGCATCCAGGGAGCTAATTTACAACATGACCTTTCTCTTGCAATTCTAATTCTGGTCTCTCTCAAAAACAAAATCTGGTTGGTTTGTCTGTGGATTTTCTCCTACCATATCTATTGTGCTACATTTTCCTACATTATTTTAACATTTCTACAAACTTCAAAGTATTTTCTTTCCAACGGTACCAATTATTTGCATATCCTGGCTTCAGGGCCTGGGCTACAGGCAATTTACTTTGGGCACATCATTCAGGCGGAAATGGAGGAAGAAAGGGACCTATCCCTAAGAAGTTTTAAAGACATATTTGGATAGCTAACAGCATTTTAATGTACATTGCAGACATCATTTCTCTGTTCATGTGATACATATTATAAATTATTTTAAACCAAAGAGAAAATACAACTGTTATCTCTTTCACTATCTCTCTCTCATGTATCCATATTTTATGTACACTATATTTTGGGAAACTTTGGGAAACCAACTCACAAGGATTGGGAGAGAGTGTGTGGGTGATATTGGCCAATTCGTGTGTGGGCGTTGAGGGTCAGTGCACGCTGGGTCAAACAGTAGTTGAATCTCAATAGTCACCTTTCGTTCATCTGAATTCATGTGGGTTAAAAACAGAACTGCTGAAAGCAAATACATCCGTAATAATTATTTTACCTGTCCCATGTTTCAGATCAGTGCATTTGAAGCAGAGGAGAGGAAGCCACTGAGGACTATTGAGATACACCCACTGAAGGAGGTTAGCTTCAAGACAGAGTTTGTCTCTGTGGGTAGTCTACACTAGCGTCCGACCCAGGACAAGCTCAGATCATTCATTTATTGTAAGGTGATTTCTGTGAAGCTGTTTGTCTCAGAGTCTGACTTAACAGGATAGACCTAAAGTGTCAGCTAAAACTATCTGGGACTGGACAAAGAAAGGACAGAGATCCGGTAAGGACAGACACTTGCTGGCACAGACACACACCACCCCAATTAATAATAATTGAATTATATACACATTAGTTTGTTATTTTAACTCCACATTAGGTGATCAACCTCAGGTTCTAGCAGCTATGACTGACTGCAAATTATGCAGCTTTGGGGTTCGCGTGATCGCGAGTATGTACACAGGGAGAGGCTGAGACGGCACGGCTTGCCACAACTTTTAAGTGCATGCAATTTATCAGTATGTGTGACTAGGTGCAAGGTCCATTGATCTACATTTTAATCTTGCCTTCAAAGTTACATAAAACATTACTGTGCACTCACAGTAATCTACAGTAAAGATAATGCAGACACGAAAACACACATAGTCCCGAGCAGAGTTCTTATGACAATGTTTGAGTTTGGTTTCCTCAGCCTGAAGAACACTTGCATGGCAGTCCCTCCCTCTCACCTCTTACTTAGGCAACAATCAGTCATGTGAATAATCAGTCTGTCATAGTCGCAGACTAGTCACCACATCTTCAGAAAGTAGTGGAGAGGCAGGATAGAATATCACTCCCCCATTCTTCCTGTCTCTGTCTAACTCTCTCGCTAGCATTTGTCTCTGTGTCTCTCTCACTCTCTCTCTTGCTCTCTCTCTCTCTCTCTTGCTCTCTCTCTCTCGCCAACCATCCTTCTATATCTCTATCCCTACAGTTCAAGATGGTGCGGTCTGTCAGAGAAGAAGGTAGTCAGCTGAGCACCATACAAGACCTGAAGGACTCTGGCTTCGGCCGTCCTCCTCCCCGACACGGCCTCAAACTCCTTTTCTGGTTCGCCAACGAGTGTGTGGCGTTCAATCACCACGGCAACATGCTGGTACAGTGCCACCCTGAGATGGAAGAGTTCGGCTTCCACTACTTTGGCAACTTCGAGGAGATTCTCCCAGTTCTATCGCGAGACCGCAGGGAAAGCTACTTCGAGGTGGGCAACCTGAACACAGAGACCTATTCCAAAGCCAAGGACCTACCGGACTACGTGAGCCAGGACTACGGGCTTTCCCTGGGCTACCGCCAATGCAACAAGGACCGCATCATCATCAGGCTGAAGCAGGGGGACGTGACGGCCACCTATGTCACCGAGCACAAGGAGGATGGCGGCCGGGGGGAGTTTGACTCCGAACGCACCCACCTTGTAAATCCGGATTTGATCCGCATCATCCAGGACCCTGAGCTGGAGCTAGCGACATTCCTGGACCAGACGGGCTACATGGGGCTGTCGCTGAGAGAGCGCCTCCTCAGAGCTTTCATGGTCTTTATCTTTTGTCTGGTCTTCCTGGTGATCACTTTTATCATTTTGAGCATCTTAGGGAAGTTGTAGAGAAAGGATTCTGATGTTAGCCATTGTGCATTAATATGTTAAGTCCATAGGTAATTTGCCATAGTGTTTTGATTGGGTAAGTCATATAGCCTAGTAAATACAACAGTTATATTATTTTAGAAATGGTAAAATAGTTATGTTACAAATAGTATATTATCAGGCCTATTTGCAATATATGATATATTATCTGTTTAAAAACATGAATTTACATGGATGGAAACTTTCTTTCTGTGATTATTTTGAGTAAAAATCAAAGAAGAAAAGAAGAAGAAATATGTCTCTCTCTTGTTATTTTCTTAAAGCAAACAATGTAATCTCTCTTGTTGTTTCATTAAAGCAAACAATGTAATCTCTCTTGTTATTTTCTTAAAGCAAACAATGTAATCTCTCTTGTTGTTTCATTAAAGCAAACAATGTAATCTCTCTTGTTGTTTTCTTAAAGCAAACAATGTAATCTCTCTTGTTGTTTTCTTAAAGCAAACAATGTAATCTCTCTTGTTGTTTTCTTATAGCAAAAAATGTAATCTCTCTTGTTGTTTTCTTAAAGCAAACAATGTAATCTCTCTTGTTGTTTTCTTAAAGCAAACAATGTAATCTCTCTTGTTGTTTCATTATAGCAAACAATGTAATCTCTCTTGTTTCATTATTGCAAACAATGTAATCTCTCTTGTTGTTTTCTTAAATCAAAAAATATAATCTCTCTTGTTGTTTCATTATAGCAAACAATGTAATCTCTCTTGTTGTTTTCTTAAATCAAAAAATGTAATCTCTCTTGTTGTTTCATTATAGCAAACAATGTAATCTCTCTTGTTGTTTTCTTAAAGCAAGCAATGTAATCTCTCTTGTTGTTTCATTATAGCAAACAATGTACTCTCTCTTGTTGTTTCATTATAGCAAACAATGTAATCTCTCTTGTTGTTTTCTTAAAGCAAACAATGTAATCTCTCTTGTTTTCTTAAAGCAAACAACGTAATCTCTCTTGTTGTTTTATTGTAGCAAAACTGTAATCTCTCCTGTTGTTTCATTATAGCAAATATCGGATGTCATCTCATGGGAATATTACTCCGAACCCTCAGAACAATCTGGTCCGGACCAAACCACTTTGGACAGTTTGGTCCGGCCCACTTGCGATCGGGAACAGGACCAGACCACGTCCTTGTTGGGACTATCGCTGAGAGAACGGTGCACCAGAGTCTTTGTAGTCATCATAGTGGTTCTCCTGGTCATCACTTTGTTTTGGTCATCTTAGGGAAGTTGTAGAGATAGCAGTCATTGTAGCTGTTGTGCTGCGGTTGGTCCATCAGGGTTGGGGTCAATTCCATGTCAACTCAGTCAATTCAGGTAGTAAACTGAAATAAAAAAATGTACTGACGGAAAAGCTTTGAGAATTGACTAAATTGAAATGGAATTGACCCCAACCCTGATGGACAAATAACAGCACAACAGCTACAATGACTCTCTAACCTCCGTAAGATGACCAAAACGATCAAAGTGATGACCAGGAGAACCACTATGATGACTACAAAGACTCTGGTGCACTGTTTTACTTGAATTTTTACTTGGTTTTACTTGCAATGACTGGGATATGTGGTTGTCTTTGCCTACCTTAGTTGAAGGCACTGACTGTAAGTCAGTTTGGATAAGAGTGTCTGCTAATGTTATGTTTTTTAAATATTTTTGTAATCGATAACATATCAGATTTCTAATACGCCGATTTAGAATGAAATACAAAGAAGACAAGCTGTATAATTTGTCTTTATTTCACCTTGTGATATATTTCTGTTCTTTATACAAATAGGAAACAGAAACTTTTCTAACACACACACACACACACACTCTTTTGATCATAAATAAGAATGTGTAAACCAGACCTACAATAAGAGCTGCTCTACAGAGTCCAAAGACATGGCAGATTCACACGTAGGCGACAGATCTGAGGGAATGGTGGATGGAATCTGGATGCTGCTGAATGTGGTGTAGAAATGGTAAAACTATCTTGGGAAGAGACTACAGTGAAAATATGAATAACCTTTAGAGGGACACATTTCATTGATTTACACATTTCAAGCCAAACAAACAACAATGTGAGAATCAAATGATCTGACTCCCTGTGTGGAAGTTGGAGATTTTTGCATTTTTCTGAAACAGCTTTTCCCTGCAATCTAGAGCCATAATCATAATGCTTAATGCTTAATTATATGTACAAAATGTTACGATTGTTGTCTTCGGAGGAGGAATAGGAAGGATCGGACCAAAACGCAGCGTGGTAAGTGTCCATGTTAATTTTAATAAATAAACTGAACACTGCAATAACAAACAAAAAAACAAAGAGAGTGAACGAAACAGTTCTGTAAGGTGAAGACACAAAACAGAAAACAACTACCCACAAACGCAGGTGGGAACAGGCTACCCAAGTATGGTTCTCAATCAGAGACAACGATTGACAGCTGCCTCTGATTGGGAACCATACCAGGCCAAACACATAGAAAAGGACAACATAGAACAAAACCTAGAATGTCCACCCCCAACTCACGCCCTGACCAAACCAAAATAGAGACATAAAAAGGATCTCTAAGGTCAGGGCGTGACAGTACCCCCCCCCCCCCCCCCCCCCCCCCCCCCCCCCCAAAGGTGCGGACTCCGGCCGCAAAACCTAAACCTATAGGGGAGGGTCTAGGTGGGCATCTATCCGCGGTGTCGGCTCTGGTGCGGGACGTGGACCCCGCTCCAACTTAGTCTTGGCCCACTTAGGTGGCGCCTCTGGAGCGGAGACCATTGCCGCCGACCCCGGACTAGACACCCTCGCAGCGGGCCCCGGACTGAAGACCCTCGCAGTGGGCCCCGGACAGGAGGGAGACTCTGGCTGCTCCGGACAGGAGGGAGACTCTGTCTGCTCCGGACAGGAGGGCGTCGCTGGAGGCTCCGGACTGGAGGGCGACGCTGGAGGCTCCGGACTGACGGTCTTCGCCTCGTGCCATAACTCCTCACTGGAGGCTTCGTGCCATGGATCATCACTGGAGGCTTCTTGCCATGGATCATCACTGGAGGCTTCGTGCCATGGATCATCACTGGATGGTTCGTGCCATGGATCATCACTGGATGCTTTGTGCCATTGATCATCACTGGAGGCTTCGTGCCATGGATCATCACTGGAGGCTTCGTGCCATGGATCATCACTGGAGTGGAGAGTGTGACGACCCTCCCACTCTGTCTGCCGTATTCTCTCTTTGTTCTTATTTCCTTATTAGGATCCCGGTGGGCGGAGTTGGGAGGGTCGTCAGCTACATGGGAAACACCTGAGCCCAGTGTGTCCCAGGATAAATACACCACTTCCCCATTCATGGCGGAGACTCTCTTCATGCAGACACCTTTATAGATTTGGTTGTGTTTCTTGGTGTTTTTTTGGTTGGTTGCTTTAGCATCTTTCAACACCCTGCATTATCACATTCATGCATGCAAAACACTCACTTACACTACTGATTACTGATTGCACACATCATTGTATATTATACCTAGTTACTTTATTTAATAAATATAAATTTTGTTACTCCTTATCTCCACGTTGTCTCCCTTTTGTTACGGGCTTTGAGCCGGTTCGTGACAAGTGGGGGCTCGTCCGGGATCTTTGAACGTATTGGTTTGGGAGAACGTGGAGGTACGTGTTTGGTTTGCATATTTTGTTTGAGTTTGATAGGCCCAGTATTGGTTGCCTTTGTTGTTTGGTTTGTGTGCTGCGTTGGAGAGAGTACATTGGTTAGTTCCAGGGCCCTGCCCAGCCAGGAAACCCTTGTTCTACTTTCTGTTGGGACATCGGTCTGAGGTGAGTAATCGGCTGTGTACCTCAGTGGGAGATTTGTAGTGTAGTGGAACTTGCTACCCGGAGCTATAGCCTTTTACCCCTGATAGGCTTAGTGACGTGTTTCATTTTTGGAATATGTTGGGCATGGTTAATGTTTGTTATTTTTGTGTGGTGTCTGTGTACTGAGCAGTTGTCTCGGGGGCACATCCGTGGCTTGGTGGAATCTGCCAGCGTGCTGGGGGGTTTATTTCCTTGCCAGCGGGCTACAGTGCATAAATACCCACCGCAAATCCGCACGAAGACTAGGGTTGAGTTAATGTAGGTTTTGGGGAAGCTCCGTTCTCATCTCTCTTCTGTGGTGCTCAGGGTGATTGTCATTTCTCTGGTTGTGGTCTGGTGTGCTCAGCAGAGGGGAAGAGTGAGATTTTTTGTTGTTGTAACTATGGCGTCTTATGTAGATGAGTTCATTCGCTTTCCATCAGAGGAACTGTTAGAATTAGGTACTAAAGAACAACTGTTGAAGGTCGCTGAACACTACAAGGTTGAGATTAGTGATAAACGTCTAAAGAATTCTATTAGGTTGATATTGAAGGCCAATCTGATGGAGAGTGGTATTCTTGAAGTTACCACTGGGCCAGCCTCTGCTGAGGAGTCATCTCCCCGTAACGTTACAATGGCCATTCCATCAGTTAGTCCTAGTAGTCTTCATTTTGAACAGCAGAAAGAACTGCTTCTGTTAAAGCTAAAGTATGATCGGCAGCATGATCGTGAGAAGTATGAAAAGGAATTAGCATTTAAACAAGATATGGAGATGGCTAAAATCAAGTTGCAACAAGAACGGATAGAGTTGGTTAGGGAAGGAAAAATCTCAGGGGAGAGTTTGTTCTGGGAAGGTGATCCAGATTTACCTAGGGGTCGATCCTCTTTTGGTCGTGCCCCGGACACATTTGATATTGTTGGGAATTTACGGTTATTGCCTCAGTTTAATGAAAAGGACCCTGAGACATTCTTTTTGTTGTTTGAGCGTGTTGCTGACGCTAGGAGTTGGCCTGATTCTGACCGCACTTTAATGTTGCAGTGTGTGCTGACTGGTAAAGCGCAGGAAGCATATTCAGCTCTTAGTGTACACGACAGTGCCAGTTATGATAAGGTTAAAATGGCTGTGTTACAGATTTATGAATTGGTCCCTGAGGCTTACCGCCAACGATTTAGAACTTTAAAAAGGGATGATAAACAGACTCATGTTGAGTTTGCGCGACAATTATCTTTACAGTTTAATCGCTGGTGTTCCGCCTCTGCAGTTGTGACTTTCCAAGGGCTGTGTGATCTGATTAGGTTAGAGCAATTTAAGGACACAATCCCTGATCGTATAGCCACGTACATTAACGAATGAAAAGTAAAGACTGTCGCTGAAGCTGCGGTTTTGGCGGACGAATATATTTTGACTCACAAAAGTGTCTTTGCAGAGCCCCGTATTCGGAGTGAGTGGGGGCGTTCGGAGAAATTTGGGCCTCGCTCACCGAGGTATTTTGGTTCACGGGCAGAGTTCCATTCAACTAGGCTTGAGTCTGACTCCCGTAGTAAAGCTGACTTTGATCAAGAGTGTCATTACTGTCAAGGTTCAGGTCATTGGAAAAACGAATGTCCGGTTCTCAGGGAAAAGGGTAAATTCAGTACGCGTGATTACGTTAAATCTAAGCCTACGGCGTTAGCTGCGTCCATTCCACATCAGTTTACTCATGACACATGGTCTCAGGCCCAGGCGCATGTGAAAGTCCATATTGACCCAGACTCTTTACCTTTCATTACGGAAGGTTTTGTGTCTATATTAGGAAGTAAGGAATTAGTGCCAGTAAAGATCTTGAGAGACACAGGTGCCTCCGAATCGTTTGTGTTGGAGTCTGTGTTACCCTTTTCAGCTGAGACTGATTCGGGGAATAGTGTTCTAATTAGGGGAATAGGTTTGAACACTCTTTCAGTTCCATTGCATAAACTGATGTTGGATTGTGGACTGGTAAAAGGTGAGGTTGTTGTGGGGGTGCGTCCTTCGTTGCCTATTGAGGGTATCGACGTTATTCTCGGGAACAACTTGGCTGGTGAGCGGGTGTGGCCTGTCGTGTTTCCATCTCTAGTCGTTTCCATAAAGCCGTCAGTTGTTGAGATTCCTGATGAGAGTGTACAGAGCTCCCCAGAGATGTTCAGCGCGTGTGCAGTGACGCGTTCTATGAGCCGTGGCGAACTGGTCACTGTGCCGACTAATGAGAATACCACAAAGAAGTATGCCACTGCTTTCACTGTTATTCCGTTATCTGTTACCCACTCAGATCTAATCAATGCGCAACAGACTGACCCCACATTAGAAGAGTTGCGTGACCAAATTGTGCCTGTGGAACAGTTGGGAGATGTCGCCCATGGCTATTTTCTCCAAGAGGATGTCCTGATGAGAAAGTGGGTGTCTCATGGTAGTTGTTTTCTGGGGGAGGCGATTAGTCAGGTTGTGGTACCAGTAAAACTTTGTGAGTTGGTGTTGACAACTTCTCACAATGATGTTGCTGGACATATGGGTGTGAGGAAAACCTACCATCACATATTAAGACATTTCTTTTGGCCTAGATTAAAGAGGGATGTCTCTGATTTCATCAAAACTTGTCACACCTGTCAATTAACTGGTAAACCTAATCAAGCTATTAAGCCGGTACCACTGTTTCCTATTCCTGTACTCAGCCAACCTTTTGAGTATCTGATCATTGACTGTGTGGGTCCTTTGCCTCGTTCTAAAAAGGGTAGTAGTTACTTGTTCACTGTGATGTGTCAGACCACAAGGTTTCCAGCAGCCTATCCTCTCCGGTCTATCACGACTAAGTCTGTGTTAAAAGCTCTGACTCAGTTTCTGTCACTGTTTGGAATACCTAAGGTCATTCAGAGTGAATCAGGATCTAATTTCACCTCTAATCTGTTTGGTCGGGTTCTCCAACAGCTCCATATTAAGCACAATCTGGCTAGCGCCTATCACGCGCAAAGTCAAGGAACACTGGAACGTTTCCATCAAACACTTAAGTCTTTGTTGAGAGGTTATTGTACTGAGATGGATAAGGATTGGGAGGAGGGGTTGCCTTTGTTACTGTTAGCCGCTAGGGAGGTTACACAGGAGAGCACGGGTTTCAGTCCAAATGGCCTTGTGCTTGGACATAGGGTGCGTGGACTTCTATCTGTTCTTCAGGATGACTGGAAGTCTCCCGAGCCTCCTCAGTCCTTGTTATCGTATGTGTGTGATTTCCGGCGCCGCTTGTATGCCGCTGGCGAAATGGCTAAAGAGAAGCTATCATCTTCACAGGAGAGGATGAAAGGCATATTTGATTGCCGAGCTGAGCCTCGTCACTTTAGTCCAGGCGACCAGGTTCTTGCTCTGCTGCCAATTGTTGGTTCTCCTTTTCAAGCCAAGTTTCAAGGTCCATATACAGTGGTGCTTAAGTACACTGAGCGAAATGATCTAGTTGCCACTCCAGAACGGAGGAAAGCACACTACCTGTGCCATGTAAATTTGTTAAAACCCTATTATGCACGTTCCTCTGAGAATGAACAGTGGGAATCTACAGAGGACGGTAAACCTTTCTTTTCCAAAAAGTTTAACGATTATCAGTTGAACTGTTCAGTTATTGAAAAGGAAGCGCTAGCACTCATCTGGGCGCTACAACACTTCGAAGTGTATGTCGGGTCGGGGGGTAGTACCCATTGTGGTCTACACCGACCATAACCCTCTCACTTTTTTGAGGTCCATGATGTGTCCGAACCAGAGAATAATGAGATGGTGTTTATTTTTTACAATCATTCCATCTCGATGTGTGTGGCACATCCGGGGGACTGAAAACGTGATTGCTGATGCGCTCTCTCGTGCGCCCTGTTCCTAAATGGTTACGTGACTGACCATTGTTTCGTATTGTCATGTTCTCTCTGTCCTGTCTGTTCCCTCCTGGTCTTGTGTTCTTCTTTCCTCTTAAAAGTTGCTTCCTATGCACTAAGGTTGCTGAGGTCTGGGGAGTCTTCTTTCCTCTTAAATGTTGCTTCCTATGCACTAAGGTTGCTGAGGTCTGGGGAGTCTTCTTTCCTCTTAAATGTTGCTTCCTATGCACTAAGGTTGCTGAGGTCTGGGGAGTCTTCTTTCCTCTTAAATGTTGCTTCCTATGCACTAAGGTTGCTGAGGTCTGGGGAGTCTTCTTTCCTCTTAAATGTTGCTTCCCGTGCGCAAAGGTTGCTGAGGTCTGAGGAGGAGGTTGGCTGGGGCAAATTGGAAGTGTGAACACGTAACCCCTCATCAATTTGGTACGCAGAGGCTGTGTCAATTTGGGACGCAGAGGCTGTGTCAATTTGGGACGCAGGGGCCGGTATGTTGTTCCGGGGTCCTTGTTGGTCCCCGGTTTTATGGGGGGGGAATGTGACGACCCTCCCACTCTGTCTGCCGTATTCTCTCTTTGTTCTTGTTTCCTTATTAGGATGCCGGTGGGCGGAGTTGGGAGGGTTGTCAGCTACATGGGAAACACCTGAGCCCAGTGTGTCCCAGGATAAATACACCACTTCCCCATTCATGGGGGAGACTCTCTCCATGCAGACACCTTTATAGATTTGGTTGTGTTTCTTGGTGTTTTTTTGGTTGGTTGCTTTAACATCTTTCAACACCCTGCATTATCACATTCATGCATGCAAAACACTCACTTACACTACTGATTACTGATTACACACATCATTGTATATTATACCTAGTTACTTTATTTAATAAATATATATTTTGTTACTCCTTATCTCCACGTTGTCTCCCTTTTGTTACGGGCTTTGAGCCGGTTCGTGACAAGAGACACACAGGAGGCCTGGCTCTGGGAGCAGGCACAGGACTCACCAGGCTGGGGAGACATGCAGGAGGCCTTGTCCTTGGCCGAGGCACCGGATGCACTGGGCCGTGGAGGCGCACTGGAGGTCTCGAGCAACGAGCCTGCACAACCCCTCCTGGCTCGATGCCCACTCTAGCCCGGCCGATGCGAGGAGCTGCGATGTAGCGCACCGGGCTATGAACATGTACTGGAGACACTGTGCGCTCCACCGCATAACACGGTGCCTGACCAGTACGACGCTCCACCCAGTAAGCACGGGGAGTTGGCTACCTGACTCCACCAATCCCCCCGTGTGCCACCCCCCAAAAATTCTGGAGCTGCCTCTCGTGCACCTCTCCTCGGGCTAACTCATCGTAGCGTCGCCGCTCCGCTTTGGCTGCCTCCAGCTCCTCTTTAGGACGCCGATACTCTCCCAGCTGTGCCCAGGGTCCCTTGCCGTCCAAGATTTCCTCCCATGTCCAGGAGTCCATCAATTTCTGCTCCTTCCTACCACGCTGCTTGGTCCTTTGGTGGTGGGTAGTTCTGTAACGATCGTCGTCTTCTTCGGATGAGGAATAGGAAGGATCGGACCAAAACGCAGCGTGGTAAGTGTCCATGTTAATTTTAATAAATAAACTGAACACTGCAATAACAAACAAAAAAACAAAGAGAGTGAACGAAACAGTTCTGTAAGGTGAAGACACAAAACAGAAAACAACTACCCACAAACACAGGTGGGAACAGGGTACCTAAGTATGGTTCTCAATCAGAGACAACGATTGACAACTGCCTCTGATTGGGAACCATACCAGGCCAAACACATAGAAAAGGACAACATAGAACAAAACCTAGAATGCCCACCCCAACTCACGCCCTGACCAAACCAAAATAGAGACATAAAAAGGATCTCTAAGGTCAGGGCGTGACACAAATATGTTTATTTTTATGCATATCTAAGCATACATCTTGAGCTGTCTGTATCCTCCTGACTCTTAAAAAAAATGCTTTTCTGCATCTTTTCTGCAAGTAATTTGAGTCTTATTCAGTACATTTAGTAATTGCTTGCTTTTCTAAAGTCTATCAACCTTGCCAGCAGACATGCCAGCTAAGATAGTAAGACAAGCTAGCTACTCTAACTTTATTTATAACTTTTTTTAAATGTATTTTTTTGGGGGGGTGGGGATCAGCTTTAATATTGCAGATACGTTGTATCTTCCATAAATTGTCTGCATCACTTCCAATCCCCCATATATTATTTTGCAAATATATATATACACTACCAGTCAAATGTTTTAGAACACTTACTCATTCAAGGGATTTTGTTATTTTTTCTATTTTCAACATTGTAGAATAATAGTGAAGACATCAAAACTATGAAATAACACGTATGGAATCATGTAGTAACCAAAAAAGTGTTAAACAAATCAAAATATATTTTTATTTGAGATTCTTCAAAGTAGCCATCCTTTTCCTTGATGACAGCTTTGCTCACTCTTGACATTCTCTCAACCAGCTTCTTGAGGTAGTCACCTGGAATGCATTTCAATTAACAAGTGTGCCTTGTAAAAAGTTAATTTGTGGAATTTCTTTCCTTCTTACTTACTGGGATATGCTTAACACCCCGGCAGTCCTACAATCCAAGCTTGATGCCCTCAACCTCACACAAATCATCAAGGAACCCACCAGGTACAACCCTAAATCCGTAAACATGGGCACCCTAATAGACATTATCCTGACCAACCTGCCCTCCAAATACACCTCTGCTGTCTTCAATCAAGATCTCAGCGATCACTGCCTCATTGCCTGTATCCGCCACGGGTCCGCGGTCAAACGACCACCCCTCATCACTGTCAAACGCTCCCTAAAACACTTCTGCGAGCAGGCCTTTCTAATCGACCTGGCCCGGGTACCCTGGAAGGATATTGACCTCATCCCGTCAGTTGAGGATGCCTGGTCATTCTTTAAATGTTACTTCCTCACCATATTAGACAAGCACGCTCCGTTCAAAAAATGCAGAACCAAGAACAGATATAGCCCTTGGTTCACTCCAGACCTGACTGCCCTCGACCAGCACAAAAACATCCTGTGGCGAACTGCAATAGCATCGAAGAGCCCCCGCGATATGCAACTGTTCAGGGAAGTCAGGAACCAATACACGCAGTCAGTCAGGAAAGCAAAGGCCAGCTTTTTCAAGCAGAAATTTGCATCCTGTAGCTCTAACTCCAAAAAGTTCTGGGATACTGTAAAGTCCATGGAGAACAAGCGCACCTCCTCCCAGCTGCCCACTGCACTGAGGCTAGGTAACACGGTCACCACCGATAAATCCGTGATAATCGAAGACTTCAACAAGCATTTCTCAATGGCTGGCCATGCCTTCCTCCTGGCGACTCCAACCTTGGCCAACAGCCCCGCCCCCCCCGCTGCTACTCGCCCAAGCCTCCCCAGCTTCTCCTTTACCCAAATCCAGATAGCAGATGTTCTGAAAGAGCTGGAAAACCTGGACCCATACAAATCAGCTGGGCTTGACAATCTGGACCCCCTATTTCTGAAACTGTCCGCCGCCATTGTCGCACCCCCTATCACCAGCCTGTTCAACCTCTCCTTCGTATCATCTGAGATCCCCAAGGATTGGAATGCTGCCGCGGTCATCCCCCTCTTCAAAGAGGGAGACACCCTGGACCCAAACTGTTACAGACCTATATCCATCCTGCCCTGCCTATCTAAGGTCTTCGAAAGCCAAGTCAACAAACAGATCACTGACCATCTCGAATCCCACCGTACCTTCTCCGCTGTGCAATCCGGTTTCCGAGCCGGTCATGGGTGCACCTCAGCCACGCTCAAGGTACTAAACGATATCATAACCGCCATCGATAAAAGACATTACTGTGCAGCCGTCTTCATCGACCTGGCCAAGGCTTTCGACTCTGTCAATCACCATATTCTTATCGGCAGACTCAGTAGCCTCGGTTTTTCTAATGACTGCCTTGCCTGGTTCACCAACTACTTTGCAGACAGAGTTCAGTGTGTCAAATCGGAGGGCATGTTGTCCGGTCCTCTGGCAGTCTCTATGGGGGTACCACAGGGTTCAATTCTCGGGCCGACTCTTTTCTCTGTATACATCAATGATGTTGCTCTTGCTGCGGGCGATTCCCTGATCCACCTCTACGCAGACGACACCATTCTATATACTTCCGGCCCTTCCTTGGACACTGTGCTATCTAACCTCCAAACGAGCTTCAATGCCATACAACACTCCTTCCGTGGCCTCCAACTGCTCTTAAACGCTAGTAAAACCAAATGCATGCTTTTCAACCGTTCGCTGCCTGCACCCGCACGCCCGACTAGCATCACCACCCTGGACGGTTCCGACCTAGAATATGTGGACATCTATAAGTACCTAGGTGTCTGGCTAGACTGCAAACTCTCCTTCCAGACTCATATCAAACATCTCCAATCCAAAATCAAAGCAAGAATCGGCTTTCTATTCCGCAACAAAGCCTCCTTCACTCACGCCGCCAAACTTACCCTAGTAAAACTGACTATCCTACCGATCCTCGACTTCGGCGATGTCATCTACAAAATAGCTTCCAATACTCTACTCAGCAAACTGGATGCAGTTTATCACAGTGCCATTCGTTTTGTTACTAAAGCACCTTATACGACCCACCACTGCGACCTGTATGCCCTAGTCGGCTGGCCCTCGCTACATGTTCGTCGTCAGACCCACTGGCTCCAGGTCATCTACAAGGCTATGCTAGGTAAAGTGCCGCCTTATCTCAGTTCACTGGTCACGATGGCTACACCCACCCGCAGCACGCGCTCCAGCAGGTGTATCTCACTGATCATCCCTAAAGCCAAAACCTCATTTGGACGCCTTTCCTTCCAGTTCTCTGCTGCCTGCGACTGGAACGAATTGCAAAAATCTCTGAAGCTGGAGACTTTTATCTCCCTCAACAACTTTAAAAATCTGCTATCCGAGCAGCTAACCGATCGCTGCAGCTGTACATAGTCCATCTGTAAACTACCCACCCAATTTACCTACCTCACCCCCCATACTGCTTTTATTTATTTACTTTTTTTACTTTTTTGCACACCAGTATCTCTTCTTGCACATGATCATCTGATGATTTATCACTCCAGTGTTAATCTGCTAAATTGTAATTATTCGATGTATTGCCTACCTCATGCCTTTTGCACACATTGTATATAGATTCTCTTTTTTTTCTACCATGTTATTGACTTGTTTATTGTTTACTCCATGTGTAACTCTGTGTTGTCTGTTCACACTGCTATGCTTTATCTTGGCCAGGTCGCAGTTGCAAATGAGAACTTGTTCTCAACTAGCCTACCTGGTTAAATAAAGGTGAAAAAAAAAAAAAAAAAAAAAAAAAAACTTCTTTGGGTCTGGGGGGCAGTATTGAGTAGCTTGGATAAAAAGGTGCCCAGAATAAACTGCCTGCTACTCAGTCCTAAAAGCTAGAATATGCACATAGTTTCTAAAAGTGTTTGAATGATGTCTGTGAGTATAACATAACTCATATGTCAGGCAAAAACCTGAGAAAAAATCCAACCAGGAAGTGGGAAATCTGAGGTTTGTAGTTTTTCAAGTCATTGCCTATCGAATATACAGTGTTGCACTTCCTAAGGCTAAGGCATATTGCACTTCCTAAGGGTTCCACTAGATGTCAACAGTCTTTAGAACCTTGTTTGATGCTTCTAGTGTGAAGGAGGGGGGAATGAGAGCTGATTGAGTCAGGGGTCTGGCAGAGTGCCACGAGCTCAGTCTCGCGCGCTCCCGTGAGAGTTAGCTGCGTTCCATTGCATTTCTACAGACAAAGGAATTCTTCGGTTGAAACATTATTGAAGATTTATGATAAAAACATCCTAAAGATTGATTCTATACTTCGTTTGACATGTTTCTACGAACTGTAATATGACTTTTCGTCTGAACTTTCGCCTGGACTGGCCCGTGCCTCCTGAGTTTGGATTTGTGTACTAAACGCGCGAACAAAAAGGCCGTATTTGGACATAAATTATGGACTTTATCGAACAAAACAAACATTTATTGTGGAACTGGGATTCCTGGGAGTGCATTTTGATGAAGATCATCAAAGGTAAGTGAATATTTATAATGCTATTTCTGATTTCTGTTGACTCCACAACATGGCGGGTATCTGTATGGCTTGTTTTTGTGTCTGAGCGCCGTACTCAGATTATTGCATGGTGTGCTTTTTCCAAAATGTTTTTTTGAAATCTGACACAGTGGCTGCATTAAGGAAAATTTTATCTATAATTCCATGCATAACAATTGTATCTTTTAGCAATGTTTATTATGAGTATTTCTGTAAATGTTTGTGTCTCTCTGCAAAATCACCGGAAGTTTTGGAGGCAAAACATTACTGAACATAACGCGCCAATGTAAACTAAGATTTTGGGATATAAATATGAACTTTATCGAACAAAACATACATGTATTGTGTAACATGAAGTCCTATGAGTCATCTGATGAAGATCATCAAAGGTTAGTGATTCATTTTATCTCTATTTCTGCTTTTTTGTGACTCCTCTCTTTGGCTGAAAAAATGGCTGTGTTTTTCTGTGACTAGGTGCTGACCTAACATAATCGTTTGGTGTGCTTTCATGGTAAAGCCTTTTTTAAATCGGACACTGTGGCTGGATTTACAACAAGTTTATCTATAAAATGGTGTAAAATTCTTGTATGTTTGAGAAATTTTAATTATGGGTTTTCTGTTGTTTTGAATTTGGCGCCTTGCAATTTCACTGGCTGTTGTTGCGGTGGGATGCTAGCATCCCGAATATCCCAGAGAGGTTAATACATTTCAGCCAAACAGTTGCGTTGTGACAAGGTAGGGGTGGTATACATAAGATAGCCCTATTTGGTAAAAGACGAAGTCCATGTTATGGTAAGAACAGCTCAAAAAAGCAAAGAGAAACAACAGTCCATCATTATTTTAAGACATGAAAGCCAGTCAATCCGGAAAATTTCAAGAACTTTGAAAGTTTCTTCAAGTGCAGTCGCAAAAACCATCAAGCGCTATGATGAAACTGACTTTCAGAAAGGAAGACCCAGAGTTACCTCTGTACAGAGGATACGTTCATTCGAGTTAACTGCACCTCAGATTGCAGCCCAAATAAATGCTTCACAGAGTTCAAGAAACAGACACGTCTCAAAATCAACTGCTCAGAAGAGAGCCTTCAAGGTCAAATTGCTGCAAAGAAACCACTACTAAAGGACACCAATAGGAAAAAGAGACTTGCTTTGGCCAAGAAACACGAGCAATGGACATTAGACTGGTGGAAATCTGTCCTTTGGTCTGATGAGTCCAAATTTTGGATTTTTGGTTCCAACCGCGGTGTCTTTGTGAGATGCAGAGTAGATGAACGGATGATCTCTGCACGTGTGGTTCCCACCGTGAAGCATGGAGGAGGAGGGGTGATGTAGTGGGGGTGCTTTGCTGGTGACACTGTCTGTGATTTATTTAGAATTCAAGGCACACTTAACCGGCATGGCTACCACAGCATTCTGCAGCGATACGCCATCCCATCTGGTTTGCGCTTAGTAGTGAATTGACATGCAGGGTCAAATCTAATCTAATCATCTAACAGTAAACTGTTAACAAGGCAAGTGCCATGCTTCAATTTGTGTTTATTTCTTTGTCAGATGGGATGATAATTATAGGCTACTTACTAATACATTTGAGCTCCTAGTGGATGATATTAAATACATATTTTGAAAGTTAACAGAACAGAAATGTTTGAATTGTATTGTACATTTCAGGCGTAATTTCTCTGTCCCATGTGATACAAATTATAAATTATTTTAAACCAAAGTGAAAATACAACTGTTATGGTATTTTATTCCCCATTGAATATTGTTGTGTATCTTTATATGGATGTTGGGGAACAGAACTCCCACCCCCACCTCTCTCTCTCTCTCTCACACACACACACAGAGTGTATACACATTTCTTTCACCTCATTGCAATTTGGACTGTAAGGACATTCAGAGCATCGATGAGACAGACAGCATACAAAGACAGAGACAGAACAACAGAGACTTTACACACAGTACCAGTTATCATCATCATTGAGATATGGAGAAAGAAGAGGACATCTATGCCAATGTTGAGGAGATCAGTGTGAAAGACTGTGATGATCTGGCTGCAGGTTACGAGACTTTACACCAGAGTACACAGGCTAGAACAAGTGTGTTTACAGATTCTTCTTTTGTATTTATTACGTTTACTTTGCAGGACAATGCACAACAAAACCATAAGTCTATTTGGAACTGAGAAATGATGCGTCACACCAGATATAACTACTTTTCATCTGTAGTCTAATCTTGGAAACATTATATACGAAAGAGACAACATAAGTACATCAGACATGATAAAAAACAGCGATGGGGACATAGGGGCATTTATCAACACAGACGTCAACACATTGCTGTTGGATATAAATGGAAATATATGTGTACTCAAATGAAAGATGTACTACATATGGAGGGGACATGGAGGAGACATATTACTAACACTAACACACTGCTAATACTAAAGGCATGTATAATATTAACACCTGTTATAAGTATGTATGAAACGCTGCAATGTTTTATATATCAATAAATCAATCAGAATCATGTTCAAAATCATCATACGTTGTCTTTCTATGTAGTAATGACACATTTCACACAAAACAAATTCCTTTTGAATTGGAACCAAATTATTTCATGGAAATGGTAGCGGAGGACAGAATTGCTGTTATGTCTGTCTGTGTGTGGTTGAAGACCAGTGTTAGTTCCTTTTGGTATCAGAACAGCATTGGTTTATGAGGGAGAAACTGTTCAGCTGGAAAGACTTAGATACAGTAGGACCAAGTCAGGTGTATGTTATATTTGTTTCTCTACACCTGCAGGACTGAAACTTGGGACTCAGAACTGTCAGCCTTACAGACCGGCCTCAGTTTATCTGGGACTGCTGTGTCTTCTCTTTCTGACCAGTCATACGTCTTTCTGTACACTGTGTATTCAACAATCACAGGTGGTAGGGTGTGAGTGTGTATGTTCATGTGTGTGTTAGCGTCAGTGTGTGTGTAAAGAAACATAAAATGATACATTTGTTCTCTGTTCCATCACAGATGACGATGACTACAATCAACTGTCCAGAACTCTTTCTCTTCTAACGGCCAACCATACTTCAGAGAAGGAAGAACTAGTTACAAAAACCTGACTAAGGAGAGAGACCAGCTGGAGACTTCTTTCAACGCCTTGAACAAAGACAGAGATCAGTTACAGGCCCATTTTAACACAATGACTAGAAACAGAGCCCAGCTACAAACCCGTTACAACACCTTGGCTGAAGAGAAACACCAGTTACAAAGGAAAATGTCCGAGCTGTAAGCACGACGCTGGAGATGAGAAGCAGGTACAGGGAGTGAACATTTAATTAACCTCGGACAATGGACAGGACAGAACAGCGTCTGGACAGGAACACAACGACATTAATGCTGACACAGGGATCTAACCAAGGAAACAGACAGATATAGGAGGGTCAATCAACAAATTGCCAGAATGATTCTAACACTGTATAGCTGTCCTCAGCAGTGCCATAATGATTGTAATGCTTTATGGCTGTTCTCAGTAGTGCCAGAATAATTGTAATGCTGAATAGCTGTCCTCGGCAGTGCCTGTGCCCGTGTGACAAGGAGCAGTTGAACATGGAACCGAACTCGGTGGACGACAGCTATCCGACGTGCAGGGAGGAGCTGATGGGGAACATCACCACGGGCGACCTTCTGACCAGGGAACGCCAGGCCAGCCCCTCTTTCACCACCGCCTGGTCGCAAGCTGAACGCTGCAATGTGACGGTGGCGAACCTCACCGACCTCCATGTCACAGCGCTGACCCTCTACACAAACACATACAACCGCACCTTCCCTTTGATCTTCGACGTGGAAGCAAGATCTCTGGGCCCCAACGCAAATGTTTACCGCCAGTACTTCCTGTTCAAGTCCCTCTACTTCTTGCTCCTGATAGGGCGGGAGGAGGCAGAGGCAGAGTCGGAGCAGGATGGGAAGGGCTGCCTGCTGGTGTATGCTGACAGTGGGCGCGGGGACAACTTGCGAGGGGGGTTTGGGGATCAGGTGCGCACCGGGCACTTTGTTCTGGCATCCATGCGACGGTACAGCTCCAACATTGACCTGACCATCCGGACGTGCCACGGGCACCTGCTGCCCCGCTCACATCCGTGAAACTGCCGCTCCTCTTCAGGCCTCAATGTGCTGGTGCCACCCCACGAGCTGTTCAGGGTGGTGGCGGTAAAGAAGGTACCAAACAAATGGGGAGGTGCTCTGACGTGGCACTTCTACCTGGAGTCTATTGGCACTATGACCAACCTCAACTGCGCTATGACTTCTGCCATGTGATCGGCAAGTTAGCTTGTACAAAGGTCTAAGCCAATAACGTTTGTTTGTTTGAATAATCAATTCATTGATTTTAAGATTTTTCAGTAGACACTACTACCCACTACTCAGAGCCATAAACATGGATTGCAATCATCACTTTCTCTCTCTACATATAAAACACTCAAACCTACCTTCCTAATGTACCTATACACCTCTAGAAACTCGAAATCCCTCAACAGTCTCTGCAGTGGCAATTTGGTAGATGTGGCAGTACAGTCTGTGGTGAAGTCTCCCTAGTAGACCATTCATACAGTAGTGATGTCTTTCTAGTAGACCTGCCAGTGTCTGTCAGTGTCTGTCCCCCAATACCGTCTGCATCCAAAAGCTCCACATATTGATTCGGCGCATCCAACTCAAATGTTCCATTCCCCTAAACACTTCCCTCTCCATCTCCCAGCCTGCCCAAAGCATGTCCATCAGCTCCCAGCATTGGTCGGGTTCCTGCAGGAACCCCCACCGGGACTTGGAGGCAAGGTAGCGTCGGACTTCCCTGCCCAGCGAGGTGTCCCCTAGCTCCCGCAGACCGCGGAAAAGCACCAGGGTGGTATGAGGGTAAGGCTCAGCCTCGATCACCTGCTTAATGTACTCCGCCGTGATTTCTGTGATCCACTTGTACATCATTAATATTCATTTGAGGCAAGTCCTGAAGACACCTAGTAAAAAAACTGCGACATAGTGGTAGTAACGTTATTTCATCGATAACTAGACTGACCGGAAATGTCCAAACCGATAGGAAGTGTGTTTTGAACGTTCGATCATGGAATGTGCTATTGGATTCGCTCAACTCCCACATCCATTCTCCACAGTCCTCTATGGGCTTTTGAAAAAGGTCAAAGGTAATCAAGGAGTGACGGCGAGGAGAGCGAAAGTGGACGAAAATGTGCTTGTATGAAATGAGACTTCTTCAATCGCACGTCATCAAGCAAATGGAATCACAAAAGAAATGTACAAGGTGATAAAAACGAATCTAGCTAGTTGTGCAAGACATTGTATACATAAAAGGATAAGTAGCATATCGTTTTTAAACGTTTCTCCTTCGAGAAAACAACAGCTGATTCAAATGTGGTGCGGCAGATTTCAAACTCTTCAGAGAACTGGTAGGATTCTCTTGTGCATCCTCGCCAAAAGGAGGATATCAAGGAGGGGAGGACCGTGTTCCATTTGCCTACTAACAAATTGAGACTCTCTTCGACCACTTATCGATTTTCTGGGTCAGGGAGGACAGACTTTTTACCAAATGAGAAAAGTCAGTTTAAAAAAACTGCTAGCATTCACTGGTTGAAGTTTAAATCACTTTTGAGTGTAATGGAGTGGACTATTACATGAATACATGTCATTAGGGTGTCCAATCAAAAACACATATTTTGACCAATGGGTAAAATAGTATGTTAATTGTGTAGACACTCCTCTAATTTGATTTATTTCACCTTTATTTAACCAGGTAGGCTAGTTGAGAACAAGTTCTCATTTACAATTGCGACCTGGCCAAGATAAAGCAAAGCAGTTCGACACATACAACACAGAGTTACACATGGAGTAAAACAAACATACAGTCAATAATACAGTAGAAAAATAAGTCTATATACAATGTGAGCAAGTGAGGTGAGATAAGGGAGGTGAAGGCAAAAAAAGGCCATGGTGGCGAAGTAAATACAATATAGCAAGTAAAACACTGGAATGGTTGATTTGCAGTGGAAGAATGTGCAAAGTAGAGATAGAAATAATGGGGTGCAAAGGAGCAAAATAAATAAATAAATACAGTAGGGAAAGAGGTAGTTGTTTGGGCTAAATTATAGATGGGCTATGTACAGGTGCAGTAATCTGTGAGCTGCTCTGACAGCTGGTGCTTAAAGCTAGTGAGGGAGATAAGTGTTTCCAGTTTCAGAGATTTTTGTAGTTCGTTCCAGTCATTGGCAGCAGAGAACTGGAAGGAGAGGCGGCCAAAAGGAAGAATTGATTTTGGGGGTGACCAGAGAGATATACCTGCTGGAGCGCGTGCACAGGTGGGTGCTGCTATGGTGACCAGCGAGCTGAGATAAGGGGGGACTTTACCTAGCAGGGTCTTGTAGATGACCTGGAGCCAGTGGGTTTGGCGACGAGTATGAAGCGAGGGCCAGCCAACGAGAGCGTACAGGTCGCAGTGGTGGGTAGTATATGGGGCTTTGGTGAGAAAACGGATGGCACTGTGATAGACTGCATCCAATTTATTGAGTAGGGTATTGGAGGCTATTTTGTAAATGACATCACCGAAGTCGAGGATTGGTAGGATGGTCAGTTTTACAAGGGTATGTTTGGCAGCATGAGTGAAGGATGCTTTGTTGCGGAATAGGAAGCCAATTCTAGATTTAACTTTGGATTGGAGATGTTTGATGTGAGTCTGGAAGGAGAGTTTACAGTCTAATCAGACACCTAGGTATTTGTAGTTGTCCACATATTCTAAGTCAGAGCCGTCCAGAGTAGTGATGTTGGACAGGCGGGCAGGTGCAGGCAGCGATCGGTTGAAGAGCATGCATTTAGTTTTACTTGTATTTAAGAACAATTGGAGGCCACGGAAGGAGAGTTGTATGGCATTGAAGCTCGTCTGGAGGGTTGTTAACACAGTATCCAAAGAAGGACCAGAAGTATACAGAATGGTGTCGTCTGCGTAGAGGTGGATCAGAGACTCACCAGCAGCAAGAGCGACATCATTGATCTATACAGAGAAGAGAGTCGGTCCAAGAATTGAACCCTGTCCAAACCCATGTCTCTATCATAATCTGTTCAAAATTATTTATTATTATAAAATTATTATTGTAGCAAAATTTAGGGCGACTAAATCAATGGAGTCCAGAGAATGAAAGTGGTAAAAAAATAAAAAAATAAATAGGGAAAATAGCATTGTGTCAGCTAGACTGGATGCTGTGTGAGAATTAGGCTAACTGTTGACCTCATCAACAGGCTCACTGTTGACCTCATCATTTTCCTTCTCGAATCTGGAGGACATAAAATAGATATTGTTTTTGAGACATGCCATGTCGTATTTTCATATTTTAGTATACTGTACGCTTTTCATATTAATACAAATATTCCTGTTCTTTTTCGAAGATTTCTCACAATAAATTTTGCAGAGGACCAACACATGTAAAACCCTCAAAAGTTACTGCGAAAAAGCGCCACCAGAATTCAATAGAATTCGGTGTTTATTATCGGATGCATGAAGTTACGAAATCCGATTAAAAAAAATATAATGTTAATGATATGTTAGAGAAAGACCCTCCTGAATGACTCAGAACATGAATATTCATATTTGACTTGGTGAAATGTATTTTATAACATAAGGAAGTTACACTTCATCACCAAAGCACGTTTTCATTAATTTAGAGTGGGTGGACGGGAGCTACAATCCAGTGTGGGGTCGTTATTGCTTGAATTCACACTTGGATGAACTGCTTTCAATTGAGACAGATTGCTTCCGTACCCCACTTCCATAATTGTAGTTGAAAACGTAACTTTGTGGAGTTATGCTATAGATCAGGAATCAAATTAAAGTGTAAAGGTAGGCTACTCACCACTTTGTCCATGCTGCTACAGACTCAAAGCTAACGTGTGTTTTATATACGAAGGTTACTCATTTCCTGTAACAAAACATTGGAGTTAAACAAATTACAACACTGCTCAATCTGAATTTTGTGCTAAATTACATAACGTTTGTATTTGTATTTATTCCAGGTCCACATTAGCTACTATTTCTGGGGTCCAGTCACGATTACGCAATTACGTACAAAATAAAACAGTACATAACACAACATATTATTACACTCTACCACAACACATTTATAATACATAATCAACAATACAGTAATATAACACTATTAAAATGAACATAAATAACATAAATACACAGACTGATAAATGAGGCTTTCATGTTTTGCTACCAAATGGGATTTAAACAATAAAAATAACAAGGACATGACATATTTCACAAATATTTTAATTTTTACTCACAATAATGGCACATTGGCACAAAAATGCGTGACCACAGTCTAAAGCATAGAAATGTTTGAGAACATTTTGGTTGCACATGATTTAAGATACACTTACACAATTTACAGTACACTGTCTCAGAGCATACATTAGACTTAAGTATAAAAACATTCAACCACTAGATGGGGGAAAAGGATTGGAAGAAAAGGCCAACGTTTTCTCAAAACAAAGCTGGAAATTTTATAGGATTTTTAAATAAAAAGTTAGTCATTCACTGTTTACAGTCATAATTGTTTTTAAAATTGAAATGTACAGCTGCCTGCCATGCAAAGTGACAGAACAAAAGGTCACAGACTTAAGCTCGCTAAATAGAGAATCCACCAACCAATTACGGTGGTCCCTCCTATTTGACCCTAGAAGTAGGTTACATTAAAACCACAACATGGAGTTATGTTTCTGGAGAAATGTCTCTGGAGAAATGTTGCCACTCTCAAACTAATAGAAGCAGCTATGGATTCAAGGAATGACAGTTTACACAGGTATTCTGAAGCAATACATTGTTTGTTTACAAAGATTTAAATGACAACAAAAACATAAATGGGGAACGGAGTAATCTACCATCATAGTTTGGGTTGTGCTAGGGTATGAAAAACATGTATATATTTCAAGCAAGGGTACTGATGTATTGATGACTGTTAAACATCAGGAAATATACACATTTTATGACTTTAAATTAAATGTATAGGTAAGTCTTTGACTTAATATATTGAACCTCAGTACAACATGTTTATTTTTATCAGTTTGAATAAGTCAAGAGATTATTTTAAAATAGTTGAAAAGTGAATTATATCTTCATATTTAGTCTCAGTAACTACTCTGAAATAGAGTAGTATAACAATGAAATAGCCTACAGTGCAACAACTCACTATGGTATTGACAGATGTTGTATTTTCGGGTCACAGTAACCTGTGCTGGCACAGATATATACAAAGGCTGCACTAATGTAGGTGGAGCACAACATGCTCTGATAGAAGGAGAGTGTACAGAGTCTGCAGGAGGGAGTGATTGTATTCTTAAGGGAGGATGTGCTACATAGACAAGGACAACCAATAAATGGTCCGTCATAATAAACAAAACAAGCTAATTAAGAGCTACAATTTAGCCCAGACCAACATTTAGCAAAAAGCATTAAGAAGAGGAAAATGTCACTCAAGATCAAATGGAAAATCAAGATCTGCCCCTCAGAAATGTTTCAATACAACATACATGGTGAAAGGAAAACATATATCTATGGAACTTTTGTTTCTAAAGGAGCCTAACAGCCATAGCCTCTAAGGAGTAGGTGGTTTTATCTCAAAGACCTGCTCTTTTTATGTTAAGTACACAGCTGCTATCCACTGGCAAGCTAAACAATGACCAGCTATAAAAGATACAGGGAAGGCACCTATGTGTAGGTAACAGCACAGACAGAACTGAAAATAAGCTTTGGACCAGCAGTAGCATAGCAAACACAAAAATATATGTTCCATTTGTTTTAACTTATACATTGGGATTTGGGACAAAAGACATTTAAAAAGACGGAGTATCCTGATCCTGCTACTACCTCAATGCATAGTTATTGAATTGGTCCGTATCAGTGGATGTCATCGAGGCCTCTATTTGACAGGTCTGTGAGAATGACCTACAAAGAAAGCCTGAAATTATAACATCAGCGCAACAGTTCCAGGGGGATTTTCTCCCATAACAACTGTGCCTCTAAAAGGTTTTCTGGGTGAATATTTTTGCACTTTAATTTTGTTTCAACGTCCTCTTTATGATATACCAACCTCTACAGGATGTCAGTTATCATTTCGGCCTCCCATTGACTTCCCGTTTTTCTCCTTCATGCTGTGTCAACATCCCCGCTGGCAGCCATGCGATGTAACCGGAGTGTATCATAAACTGATGTCAGGGTAGGGTTTTCTCTACGCGACTCCAATTCTGGTATATCTGTTCTGTGCGACTCCAATTCCGGGATCTCTGTTCGCTCCTCCTAGGCAGGGAGAAGGAGGTAGGTAGGGGAGGGAAGGACAGAGAGGGACAGGGGAAGAAGGGGCAGAGAGAGGGGAGATAAAAGAGGTTAGGAAAGTAACAAAAATAAAAAAGGATCTTATGCTTTATTAGAAACGTTGTGCCAGAGGAAGGAAACGCTCTCTTGTCTACTCTCATTGTTCTGCAGTAGGGAACTCAACAGTCAACACAACACATCTAGAACCTTTCCTAAAGCTAGTGGGAGGAACCACGAAGCCTGACTTTAAAAGTCCACAGACTATAAAGGCATTACTAATTAAATCAAATCAAATGTTATTTGTCACATGCACTGAATACAGCAGGTGTAGACCTTACAGTGAAATACTTACTTACAAGCCCTTAACCAATAATGCCGTTTTAAGAAAAATAAGCGTTAAGTAAAATGTTTAAAAAAGTAACAAATAAATAAAGAGCAGCAGTAAAATAACAATAGTGAGACTATATACAGTTGAAGTCACAAGTTTACATACACTTAGGTTGGAGTCATTAAAACTCGTTTTTCAACCACTCCACAAATTTCTTGTTAACAAACTCTAGTTTTGACAAGTCGGTTAGGACATCTACTTTGTGCATGACACAAGTAATTTTTCCAACAATTGACAGACAGATTATTTCACTGTATCACAATTCCAGTGGGTCAGAAGTTTACATACACTAAGTTGACTGTGCCTTTAAACAGCTTGGAATATTCCAGAAAATTATGTCATGGCATTAGAAGCTTCTGATAGGCTAACTGACATAATTTGAGTCAATTGGAGGTGTACCTATGGATGTATTTCAAGGCCGACCTTCAAACTCAGTGCTTCTTTGCTTGACATCATGGGAAAATGAAAAGAAATCAGCCAAGACCTCAGAAAAAAAAGTCTGGTTCATCCCTGGGAGCAATTTCCAAACGCCTGAAGGTACCACGTTCATCTGTACAAGCAAACGTCATACCGCTCAGTAAGGAGATGCGTTATGTCTCGAAGAGATGAATGTACTTTGGTGCGAAAAGTGTAAATCAATCCCAGAACAACAGCAAAGGACCTTGTGAAGATGCTGGAGGACACAGATACAAAAGTATCTATATCCACAGTAAAACGAGTCCTATATCGAAATAACCTGAAAGGCCGCTCAGCAAGGAAGAAGCCACTGCTCCAAAACCGCCATAAAAAAGTCAGACTACGGTTTGCAACTGCACATGGGGACAAAGATCGTACTTTTTTGGAGAAATGTCCTCTGGTCTGATGAAACAAAAATAGAACAGTTTGGCCATAATGACCATCATTATGTTTGGAGGAAAAAGGGGGAGGCTTGCAAGCCAAAGAACATCATCCCAACTGTGGAGCACGGGGGTGGCAGCAACACGTTGTGGAGGTGCTTTGCTGCAGGAAGGACTGGTGCACTTCACAAAATGGCATCATGAGGAAGGAAAATGTTGTGGATATATTGAAGCAACATCTCAAGACCTCAGTCAGGAAGTCAAAGCTTGGTCGCAAATGGGTCTTCCAAATGGACAATGACCCCAAGCATACTTCCAAAGTTGTGGCAAAATGGCAACAAAGTCAAGGTATTGGAGTGGCCATCACAAAGCCCTGAACTCAATCCTATAGAACATTTGTGGGCAGAACTGAAAAAGCATGTGCAAGCAAGGAGGCTGACAAACCTGACTCAGTTATACCAGCTCTGTCAGGAGGAATGGGCCAAAATTCACCCAACTTATTGTGGGAGGTTTGTGGAAGCCTCCCGAAACGTTTGACCCAAGTTAAACAATTTGAAGGCAATACTACCAAATACTAATTGAGTGTATATAAACTTCTGACCCACTGGGAATGTGATCAAAGAAATAAAACCTGAAATAAATAATTCTCTATGCTATTATTCTGATATTTCACATTCTTAAAATGAAGTGGTGATCCTAACTGACCTAAAACAGGGATTTTTTTACTAGGATTAATTGTCAGGAATTCAGAAAAACTGAATTTAAATGTACTTGGCCAAGGTGTATGTAAACTTACGACTTCAACTGTACAGTACAGGGGGTCCTGGTACAGAGTCAATGTGCGGGGGCACCGGTTAGTCGAGGTATTATGTACATGTAGGTAGAGGTAAAGTGACTATGCATAGATAATAAACAGAGAGTAGCAGCAGCGAAAAAGAGGTGGGTGGGGGGGCAATGAAAATAGACTGGGTAGCCATTTGATTAGATGTTCAGGAGTCTCATGGCTTGGGGATAGAAGCTGTTAAGAAGTCTTTTGGACCTAGAACTGGCACTCCGGTGTGTGCTGTGTTGCTTCTCATTGTGCAACCCAACCATATCATATGGGCAAAACTGTTTGCAATGACATTAGGCCGGGTATCAAACTCAGGTGGTCTGTGAAACTCAAGACCACATTAACCCACTGGCACAGAGCTAAAGCCTACAGTTGTAGCCATCAGGGCTGCTAAAGCTGCTGTATTGTCTATCAGCCTGTAACATTTTTACTAACCTGATTATCTGTTCGTTTTTTAGGAGTTATCGTTGCATACTCAATGTCAACTTGCACTTTTTTGGATGAATCTAAGAAGACAAATTAAGGAAAGTTAATATAGGCCTAAGGTGAGGTGTGAATAACTGACAGAGACATACAGACGCTCACCCCACAGAACAGGTGCTGTAAACACTCAGGACTCATTTGTTACTATGAGTACAGGTCTCTGTGGTTGCAGTCATGTTGATGTCAGATAAGCCAAGCTATTCAAGTAATCATTATCAGAGAGAGAGAGAGCGTTTGTGTGTGTGTGTGTGTGTGTGTGTGTGTGTGTGTGCCTTCTGCCTTTTCAACATTTAGAGAACTTGTCTGGGATAATGACACTGTCTGACCAAGCAGAGGAAGTGTGGAAGATATGACACTTTATTTGACCGGCATCCTGTGTTCAAGCAAACATTTCCCACCTTTTCCAAAACACTACTCTTGATTGTAAAAAAAAAACGAACAAAAAAAGGCTAAGCTTGTTTTAACTTTGGGGAGTGACCTCACACCTCTAAAAGATAAATACCTGCCTTGTGAGTGTACATTTCCCCTCTTCTTTAGATAGATTGCAAGTCCAACCAGCCCTGAGGCAACCAAAACGCAGATTACAGCAATAATAAGCAAACCCAGAGTCATCCCATCACTGTCTGAAATAAAACACAAGGTAATTATTTTTTGCAACGTATGTTTTGAATGAGCTCAACTACACTTCACTTTCACTTGGTAAATGCTATTTTCTGGATGGATTTAATTAAAAATGTGTCTTACCTGCATCATTAGCATGACCATCTTCACTGCAACATTTTGGGACATGAACTGTCTCATTGCTGACAGGGTTGGCAGCCACACAGCTGTAGGTGGAGTTGTAGTCCTTTCCCTCTACCTCCAAACGGAGAGATAGATCGGTGGTGAGGTTAGGACTGCTGGTCTGGTTTAGTATTTCCTCTCCTCTGTACAAGGTCAAGGTCACCTCTTTTTCGTTGTCCACAGAACACCCCACACTACAGGAGCTGCTGTCACACTCCGTCACCTGAGGTTTGGAAACAACATCTGGAAGAAAAAATATGAATAAATTGAAATTGCAACCTATATTAAATGTGTTTGTAATACACAACACACACACACACACACACACTTACTGTACACAGTGAGCTCAAATCCTGTAGGTTTTTTTCCTTCATCTGTTATCTCCAGAGTATAATTCCCAGCATCGTCTTTCTGAAGGTCCGACAGAGTGAAGTATCTTGTAACATTGTTCAAGCGGAGGCGGTTTTCAAATCTCTTCTCAAGGGTGATTTTGCCTTCTTTACCAGGGTACACATTTGCAATACTGCCAAGTTCTCCATAAAGTAAATTGCCAGACTTGATCACCCTCTCTTGAAAAGTGAAAGACTGTCCTACGATGCCTTTCACCTGCTGAGTCTCACACTGGACTGTTTGCTGAGAAGCACAGAGTACTGTGGAAAGAGACAGACTCAAAATCAACACAATGACTGCAGTCGCACACTAAATCTCACAATACAAGGATACGTGTTTAACATGTCAGTAACTGCATCCACATGATATTGTGATCTGATGTCAGACGGCACTGAAGATGACAATGACATTCAATCATTAGTTCATTTTTTATGCACGTCTATAATGTAGTCGTCTGGAATGACACTACTGACTTTAGTATCACAGTCCTTCTTAGTTATTTACAGGCCTAATGTGATGGTTGGGGGCAGGAAATAATTGTTAGGACTAGTAGTTGAATATTTTGTCAGAAATTAAGTTCACATGGAAATGCATTCTCTGAGTGAGGGAAGTTCTTCCCCAATTGACTGTTGTTTTCCCCCCCAAATAAAAGTCAAGGATATCAGTGAAAAAGCACATGACTTTACAGAGATATTTCATTACCACCGAACATAATTAAATAGCCTAGATCGTATCCTCTGAATTTCAGGGTCAGAGGAACATTTCAGCATTAGAGGACTTTTGTAGGCATTAGACTATGTGTTATTTGTTGAAACAAGGTGTTGTGTTGAGAACACAGAAAAATAGATCAGGGGCATGATGGTTGTCCTACTAGCAGTAGGAAAGAGGCAGGAATTCTGTACAAATGGACACTGCAAAAATATTCTGATTATAAGCAGCTGTAGCCTATAGAAAGTGTCTGCTAAATGACTCAGATGTAATTATCTACACAGATGTAAAGTATATCAATAATCAGAGGTGGAAAAAGTATCCAATTGTCATACTTGAATAAAAGTAAAGATACCTAAATAATAAATTGTCACCCAGTAAAATACTACTTGAGTAAAAGTGTAAAAGTATTTGGTTTTAAATCTACTTAAGTATCAAAAGTATATGTAATTGTCACGTTCTGACCATAGTTCTTGTGTGTTTTGTTTGTTTTAGTGTTGGTCAGGACGTGAGCTGGGTGGGCATTCTATGTTGTGTGTCTAGTTTGTCTGTTTCTATGTTTGGCCTAATATGGTTCTCAATCAGAGGCAGGTGTTTTGTGTTGTCTCTGATTGGGAATCATATATAGGTGGCTTGTTTTGTGTTGGGGTTTGTGGGTGGTTGTTTCCTGTCTTTGTGTTTTCTCTGCACCAGATAGGGCTGTATCGGTTTGCCACATTTGTTATTTTGTATTCGTTGTAAGTGTTCACTGTTTATCGTTTTATTAAACATGTTGAGCACTGGCTACGCTGTGTGTTGGTCCGATCCCTGTTACACCCTCTCTTCTCTTGAAGAGGAGGAAGGCTGCCGTTACAGAACCACCCACCAATCTCGGACCAAGCAGCGTAGCAACGGGCAGCAGCGGCAGCAGCAGCAGCAGCAGCGGTACCAGGAGGAATGGACTTGGGAAGAGGTGTTGGACGGAAAGGGTTGCTACACATGGGAGGAGATCCTGGCTGGTAAGGATCGCCTTCCATGGGAACAGGTGGAGGCAGCTAGGAGAGCGGAAGCAGCAGCGATGGGGAACCGGTGTTATGAGGGAACACGGCTGGCCAGGAAGCCCGAGAAGAAACCCCAAAAATGTATTGGGGGGGCTAAAGGGGAGTGTGGCGAAGTCAGGTAGGAGACCTGCGCCAACTTCCCGGGCTTGCCGTGGAGAGCGAGGGTACGGGCAGACACCGTGTTGTGCGGAAAGGCGCACAGTGTCTCCTGTACGTGTGTATAGCCCGGTGCGGTACATCCCAGCTCCACGTATCGGCCGGGCTAGAGTGGGCATCGAGCCAGGTGCCATGAAGCCGGCTCAACATATCTGGTCTCCAGTACGTCTCCTCGGGCCGGTGTACATGGCACCAGCCTTACGCATGGTGTCCCCGGTTCGCCAGCACAGCCCAGTGCTTGCTATTCCACCTCGCCGCACTGGCCTGGCTACGGGGAGCATTAAACCAGGTAAGGTTGGGCAGGCTCGGTGCTTAAGAGCTCCTGTACGCCTTCACGGTCCGGTATATCCGGCGCCACCTCTTCGCCCCAGCCCAGTAACACCAGTGCCTACACCACACACCAGGCTTCCTGTGCGTCTCCAGAACTCTGTTCCTCCTCCACGCACTCGCCCTGTGGTGCGTGTCTCCAGCCCGGTACCACCAGTTCCGGCACCACGCACCAAGCTTACTGTGCGTATCCAGAGCCCTGTACGCACTGTTCCTTCTCCCCGCACTCACCCTGAGGTGCGTGCCCTCAGCCCGGTACCACCAGTTCCGGCAACACGCACCAGGCCTACTGTGCGCCTCAGCAGGTCTGAGCTGCCTGCCTGCCCAGCGCCGTCTGAGCTGCCTGCCTGCCCAGCGTCGTCTGAGCTGCCTGCCTGCCCAGCGCCGTCTGAGCTGCCTGCCTGCCCAGCGCCATCTGAGCTGCCTGCCTGCCCAGCGCCATCTGAGCCATCCGTCTGCCCAGCGCCATCTGAGCCGCCCGTCTGTCCAGAGCCGTCAGAGCCCCCCGTCTGTCCCGAGCCGTCAGAGCCGTCCGTCAGTCAGGAGCCGCTAGAGCCGTCCATCAGTCAGGAGCCGCCAGAGCCGCCAGCCAGTCAGGAGCCACCAGAGCCGCCAGCCAGTCAGGAGCCGCCAGAGCCGCCAGCCAGTCAGGAGCCGCCAGAGCCGCCAGCCAGTCAGGAGCCGCCAGAGCCGCCAGCCAGTCAGGAGCAGCCAGAGCCGCCAGCCAGTCAGGAGCCGCCAGCCAGTCAGGAGCCGCCAGCCAGTCAGGAGCCGCCAGCCAGTCAGGAGCCGCCAGCCAGTCAGGAGCCGCCAGAGCCGCCAGCCAGTCAGGAGCCGCCAGAGCCGCCAGCCAGTCAGGAGCCACCAGAGCCGCCAGCCAGTCAGGAGCCGCCAGAGCCGCCAGCCAGTCAGGAGCCGCCAGAGCCGCCAGCCAGTCAGGAGCCGCCAGAGCCGCCAGCCAGTCAGGAGCTGCCAGAGTTGCCTGCCAGTCATGAGCCGCCTTCCAGTCATGAGCCGCCCTCAAGTCATGAGCCGCCCTCCAGTCATGAGCCGCCCTCCAGTCATGAGCCGCCACTCAGTCCGGAGCCGCCACTCAGTCCGGAGCCGCCACTCAGTCCGGAGCCGCCACTCAGTCCGGAGCTGCAACTCAGTCCGGAGCTGCCTCTCTGTCCTGAGCTACCTCTCTGTCCTGAGCTACCTCTCTGTCCTAAGATACCTCTCTGTCCTAAGCTACTTCTCGGTTCGGAGCTGTCTCCTCAGTCTGATGGGGCCCTTTGTGAGGGTTCCTAGGCCAGCGAGGGTCGCCACTCAAAGGACGCTAAGGAGGGGGACAAAGACAATGGTGGAGTGGTGTCCTCGTCTAGCGCCGGAGCCGCCACCGCAGACAGATGCCCACCCAGACCCTCCCCTAGAGTTTTAGGGGGTGCGTTCGGAGTCCGCACCTCAGGAGGGGGGTACTGTCACGTTCTGACCATAGTTCTTGTGTGTTTTGCTTGTTTTAGTGTTGGTCAGGACGTGAGCTGGGTGGGCATTCTATGTTGTGTGTCTAGTTTGTCTGTTTCTATGTTTGGCCTAATATGGTTCTCAATCAGAGACAGGTGTTTTGTGTTCTCTCTGATTGGGAATCATATATAGGTGGCTTGTTTTGTGTTGGGGTTTGTGGGTGGTTGTTTCCTGTCTTTGTGTTTTCTCTGCACCAGATAGGGCTGTATCGGGTTGCCACATTTGTTATTTTGTATTCGTTGTAAGTGTTCACTGTTTATCGTTTTATTAAACATGTTGAGCACTGGCTACGCTGCGTGTTGGTCCGATCCCTGTTACACCCTCTCTTCTCGTGAAGAGGAGGAAGGCTGCCGTTACAGTAATAGCTAAATTATACTTAAGTATCAAAAGTAAAATTATTAATAATTTCAAATTCCTTATTTTAAACAAACCTGATTTTTTTTTACCAGGGGCACACTCCAACACTTACACATAATTTACAAACTAAGCATTTGTGTTCAGTGAGTTCGCCAGATCAGAGGCAGTAAGAATGACCAGGCATGTTCTCTTGATAAGTGCCTGCATTTTACTTTTTTTTGTCCTGATAAGCATTCAAAATGTAATGAGTACTTTTGGGTGTCAGGAAAAATGTATGGAGTAAAACGTATATTATTTTCTTTAGGAATGTAGTGGAGGAAAAGTAAAAGTAGTCAAAAATATAAATAAAGATTAAAAAAAGTAAAGTACAGATACTCCCAAAAACTACTTAAGTAGTACTTTAAAATATTTTTAATTAAGTACTTTACACCACTGTCAATAATACATTTCTTTTTCCCAAATAAAAAAGTGCTAATTGCAAAGGATTTGAAGGTTTTTGGCACAGCCACAGGAAAGAGTATGGGGGTGAGGGTACTGCTATTTTTTTCATTGACTGAGGGTGGATGTTTTTTCCCTCGCACTACAGACAGCTATATAGGTCCGCTTATACAGGACTATTAAAAGCCCAGTGCACTACTTTTTTGAAAAAAATACATATCTTTTTTCCCCTTCTGATTTTTCAAGGGCCGTACTTCACACGGCTATGGTTTTAGGCCTTGACTAAGGTAGAACAAATGTTTGAGGTCACATCCTCTGAGGAGACATAGGCTTAATGTATGCGGCAGGTAGGCTCAATTAGGCATTAGGTTACCCAGGTCATTAGCTTAATAATCTGGTTATTGGCTCATAGGCCCAACAGTATATTATTGGGATTGTACAAGAGCAACTTTTCAGTATTAGTTCTACAAGTGAATAGAAGAGAACTCATGCACACCCTACGAACGTAATGTATTTGTCCTCCAATAGCAAACTGTATACATTGTCTATC